>NC_134687.1:114998481-115118481 GCF_050947455.1 Rhinoderma darwinii
GCTTGTTTTTAGCTTTTAGATGCTCTAAGTAAGATTTTTTCGTTTCAATAGAGGTAAGCCTCCAGTGACTACTACGATTTTAAATAAAACTTGGATTAAAAGGAAGACTAATAAGAATACTTCCCCATTTGTGCGCTTCTTGGGGTGCGTTTTTTCCCCAGGGCCTATGTGGTATGAGGCAATGTTGGAGAAAAGGCAAGTTTTGTGCAGACAATTCTAGAGATGGCACAACCACTCCATACTGAGTACTGTACAGCGGTGGCTGTTAAATATCCTTAAAATCTCAGAAAACATTATCACTTCATATCTTGCAGAAGAGATCTGAACACAACAATGCTTGATTTACTGCAGTGCAGGGCTGGCAAGTCTCCAGCACAACTTTGCCAACTGCTTGCTTAATAGGAGGTATAAGACACCTTTGGGGAGAGTGAAAAGCAATAGAGCGGCCCTTCTGCAGAAGCCCTTTGCATTATTAAATATCCTGCTGGATGACTTTCATGTTGTCTTCTGGACTGGCAAGGAGAGATCCGTCAAACATTAGTATGCTGGCACATCCTCCTCCCCCACCTGTCTGTCGCTCACAATTGCTGTCCTCAATCCAATATGCCAGATACTTCTGTCTCCATTTATAAATGGATGAATGAGTATACTGTAAAACAAAGTCTCAGGTAACTTATGGCAGTTCTTGTACTGGTGATCAAAGGCTGGAAAATGCAATTGAATGGGGCAAGACTACCAAATGGTCTAACAAGTTCTGCCCTCTATTTTTTTGCTCAACCCCTTTCCATGTACCTTATTAGAATATATGGACGTCATATATGGGATCCACCTCTATTAGCCAGAGGGGAGAGCCGCTACAAAAGGGCAGCTCTCCCTATGGTGTACGCAGTTGTCCATGTATTTCATGGCTGTATGTAATACTACATGTATGGCCAGGTGCAGGTTTGTGAGGCCAGACCCATGGAGATCGTTGGAGCAGCTTCAATTCTAGAGAGGGTTATTTTGAGGAGACAACCCTTTTAAACTACAGCAACCAAAAATGGTCTAAGCAGCACCCAAATAAACTTTTCTCTTCTGTATGAAAATCATGTACTATGCATCAATGCCTTGCCACTGCTGAATTACGGTACGTTTTCCAATATAATTTCTGTATTAATTCCTTGCGGTTTTCAAGATCACTGCTTGTTGTTATTCAGTAGGAACATTGTTTACTTCCAGTGGATATAATATATATAATTGAAACGGCTTACGTGGCATGAGAAGTTTGGCATAACTCGCTAGACTTATCAGACACACACCCCATCATTACGCCAATCTCATGGGTTTTATTTACGAAAAAAAAAAAGGACGTCTTTAATAAACTTGTAGTCCCACTCCTATTGCCTGTTTTCCTCTCTGTTTATGTCGGAACATTCCTACAGATATATGGATTATTATAAGCACCAAGGGTGTCATGTATCAATAATGTTGCAATAAAAAGTTGCACAGCAATTCTTAAAAGTGTGAAACTGGTGCATTCCTTCCCCTAGTTAAATTGCAACAGTCTATAAACAAAAACTAGATATATGCAGGGATAAAGGGTGAATTCAAAAATAAAAACAAAGAAACCATAGTATAATCAAAGCATTCAGAAATGCCTTAAAAATGCTCTACGGCTTATTACATACAGCGTCGAACTGGCCCATCGGAGGACTGGAGGATCCTCTGGTGGGCCGAGGCAGCGAGCTGCTTTTATCCGGCAGCGGAGCAGAGACATAGGCCCCCTGCCCTGCTGCTAACTGTTGTAGGCAGATCCAGCGTTAGGGCCCCCTGTCGACTATAGCAGCCATAGCGTCTGCTTCGGGGCCCGCGGCATGAGCAGACCCACCCCGTACGGCACATAAATGTTATGTTCCGGGCGGCACGTGCCCCCTCATGCTCGGTGGCGTTGCTAGCACCGGAGGGGGCTCTGGTGATAGAGACTGCCACATTCACTTGTATCTGCGTCAGCAAATGCAATTGAATAGTATAGGCTGCAGGCCACGTTAGGACTGCAGCCTATAAGCCGTGGGCACGGAGACCTTGCGCAGGCCGGCGTGGTGACGTCATTGCATCATGCTGGCCTACGACATTGGAGATGGTGGAGAACTCCGTCCGTCGTGGGAACGGGGCTAGGTAAGTACAATTTTTTTTTGGGGGTGGTGATACGCTATCTACTAGGGGGGCTGTGTGGCACTATACAGGGGGAGCGCAATGTGGCGCAATCTACTAGGGAGGGCTGTGCGATACTATACAGGGGGAGGCTGTGTGGCACTGTCTACTAGGGGGGCCATATGGCACTATAGAGGGGGAGGGTTGTGTGGTACTACCTACTAGGGGGGCCGTGTGGTACTACCTACTAGGGGGGCCGTGTGGCACTATACGAGGGGGCCGTGTGGCACTATACGAGGGGGCCGTGTGGCACTATACGAGGGGGCCGTGTGGCACTATACGAGGGGGCCGTGTGGCACTATACGAGGGGGCCGTGTGGCACTATACGAGGGGGCCGTGTGGCACTATACGAGGGGGCCGTGTGGCACTATACGAGGGGGCCGTGTGGCACTATACCAGGGGGCCGTGTGGCACTATACCAGGGGGCCGTGTGGCACTATCTACAAGAGGGGGGGCTGTGTATGGCACTATCTACAAGAGGGGGGCCCGTGTATGGCACTATCTACAAGAGGGGGGCCCGTGTGTGCAACTATCGACAAGAGGGGGGCCCGTGTGTGCAACTATCGACAAGAGGGGGGCCCGTGTGTGCAACTATCGACAAGAGGGGGGCCCGTGTGTGGCACGATCGACAAGAGGGGGCCCGTGTGTGGCACGATCGACAAGAGGGGGCCCGTGTGTGGCACGATCGACAAGAGGGGGCCCGTGTGTGGCACGATCGACAAGAGGGGGCCCGTGTGTGGCACGATCGACAAGAGGGGGCCCGTGTGTGGCACGATCGACAAGAGGGGGGCCCGTGTGTGGCACGATCGACAAGAGGGGGCCCGTGTGTGGCACGATCGACAAGAGGGGGCCCGTGTGTGGCACGATCGACAAGAGGGGGCCCGTGTGTGGCACGATCGACAAGAGGGGGCCCGTGTGTGGCACGATCGACAAGAGGGGGCCCGTGTGTGGCACGATCGACAAGAGGGGGCCCGTGTGTGGCACGATCGACAAGAGGGGGCCCGTGTGTGGCACGATCGACAAGAGGGGACCCGTGTGTGGCACGATCGACAAGAGGGGGCCCGTGTGTGGCACGATCGACAAGAGGGGGCCCGTGTGTGGCACGATCGACAAGAGGGGGCCCGTGTGTGGCACGATCGACAAGAGGGGGCCCGTGTGTGGCACGATCGACAAGAGGGGGCCCGTGTGTGGCACGATCGACAAGAGGGGGCCCGTGTGTGGCACGATCGACAAGAGGGGGCCCGTGTGTGGCACGATCGACAAGAGGGGGCCCGTGTGTGGCACGATCGACAAGAGGGGGCCCATGTGTGGCACGATCGACAAGAGGGGGCCCGTGTGTGGCACGATCGACAAGAGGGGGCCCGTGTGTGGCACGATCGACAAGAGGGGGCCCGTGTGTGGCACGATCGACAAGAGGGGGCCCGTGTGTGGCACGATCGACAAGAGGGGGCCCGTGTGTGGCACGATCGACAAGAGGGGGCCCGTGTGTGGCACGATCGACAAGAGGGGGCCCGTGTGTGGCACGATCGACAAGAGGGGGCCCGTGTGTGGCACGATCGACAAGAGGGGGCCCGTGTGTGGCACGATCGACAAGAGGGGGCCCGTGTGTGGCACGATCGACAAGAGGGGGCCCGTGTGTGGCACGATCGACAAGAGGGGGCCCGTGTGTGGCACGATCGACAAGAGGGGGCCCGTGTGTGGCACGATCGACAAGAGGGGGCCCGTGTGTGGCACGATCGACAAGAGGGGGCCCGTGTGTGGCACGATCGACAAGAGGGGGCCCGTGTGTGGCACGATCGACAAGAGGGGGCCCGTGTGTGGCACGATCGACAAGAGGGGGCCCGTGTGTGGCACGATCGACAAGAGGGGGCCCGTGTGTGGCACGATCGACAAGAGGGGGCCCGTGTGTGGCACGATCGACAAGAGGGGGCCCGTGTGTGGCACGATCGACAAGAGGGGGCCCGTGTGTGGCACGATCGACAAGAGGGGGCCCGTGTGTGGCACGATCGACAAGAGGGGGCCCGTGTGTGGCACGATCGACAAGAGGGGGCCCGTGTGTGGCACGATCGACAAGAGGGGGCCCGTGTGTGGCACGATCGACAAGAGGGGGCCGTGTGTGGCACGATCGACAAGAGGGGGCCGTGTGTGGCACGATCGACAAGAGGGGGCCGTGTGTGGCACGATCGACAAGAGGGGGCCGTGTGTGGCACGATCGACAAGAGGGGGCCGTGTGTGGCACGATCGACAAGAGGGGGCCGTGTGTGGCACGATCGACAAGAGGGGGCCGTGTGTGGCACGATCGACAAGAGGGGGCCGTGTGTGGCACGATCGACAAGAGGGGGCCGTGTGTGGCACGATCGACAAGAGGGGGCCGTGTGTGGCACGATCGACAAGAGGGGGCCGTGTGTGGCACGATCGACAAGAGGGGGCCGTGTGTGGCACGATCGACAAGAGGGGGCCGTGTGTGGCACGATCGACAAGAGGGGTCCGTGTGTGGCACGATCGACAAGAGGGGTCTGTGTGTGGCACGATCGACAAGAGGGGTCTGTGTGTGGCACGATCGACAAGAGGGCGTCTGTGTGTGGCACGATCGACAAGAGGGGGCTGTGTGTGGCACGATCGACAAGAGGGGGCTGTGTGTGGCACGATCGACAAGAGGGGGCTGTGTGTGGCACGATCGACAAGAGGGGGCTGTGTGTGGCACGATCGACAAGAGGGGGCTGTGTGTGGCACGATCGACAAGAGGGGGCTGTGTGTGGCACGATCGACAAGAGGGGGCTGTGTGTGGCACGATCGACAAGAGGGGGCTGTGTGTGGCACGATCGACAAGAGGGGGCTGTGTGTGGCACGATCGACAAGAGGGGGCTGTGTGTGGCACGATCGACAAGAGGGGGCTGTGTGTGGCACGATCGACAAGAGGGGGCTGTGTGTGGCACGATCGACAAGAGGGGGCTGTGTGTGGCACGATCGACAAGAGGGGGCTGTGTGTGGCACGATCGACAAGAGGGGGCTGTGTGTGGCACGATCGACAAGAGGGGGCTGTGTGTGGCACGATCGACAAGAGGCGTCTGTGTGTGGCACGATCGACAAGAGGGGGCTGTGTGTGGCACGATCGACAAGAGGGGGCTGTGTGTGGCACGATCGACAAGAGGGGGCTGTGTGTGGCACGATCGACAAGAGGGGGCTGTGTGTGGCACGATCGACAAGAGGGGGCTGTGTGTGGCACGATCGACAAGAGGGGGCTGTGTGTGGCACGATCGACAAGAGGGGGCTGTGTGTGGCACGATCGACAAGAGGGGGCTGTGTGTGGCACGATCGACAAGAGGGGGCTGTGTGTGGCACGATCGACAAGAGGGGGCTGTGTGTGGCACGATCGACAAGAGGGGGCTGTGTGTGGCACGATCGACAAGAGGGGGCTGTGTGTGGCACGATCGACAAGAGGGGGCTGTGTGTGGCACGATCGACAAGAGGGGGCTGTGTGTGGCACGATCGACAAGAGGGGGCTGTGTGTGGCACGATCGACAAGAGGGGGCTGTGTGTGGCACGATCGACAAGAGGGGGCTGTGTGTGGCACGATCGACAAGAGGGGGCTGTGTGTGGCACGATCGACAAGAGGGGGCTGTGTGTGGCACGATCGACAAGAGGGGGCTGTGTGTGGCACGATCGACAAGAGGGGGCTGTGTGTGGCACGATCGACAAGAGGGGGCTGTGTGTGGCACGATCGACAAGAGGGGGCTGTGCGTGGCACGATCGACAAGAGGGGGCTGTGCGTGGCACGATCGACAAGAGGGGGCTGTGCGTGGCACGATCGACAAGAGGGGGCTGTGCGTGGCACGATCGACAAGAGGGGGCTGTGCGTGGCACGATCGACAAGAGGGGGCTGTGCGTGGCACGATCGACAAGAGGGGGCTGTGTGTGGCACGATCGACAAGAGGGGGCTGTGTGTGGCACGATCGACAAGAGGGGGCTGTGTGTGGCACGATCGACAAGAGGGGGCTGTGTGTGGCACGATCGACAAGAGGGGGCTGTGTGTGGCACGATCGACAAGAGGGCGTCTGTGTGTGGCACGATCGACAAGAGGGCGTCTGTGTGTGGCAATCTACAAGAGGGGGGATCTGTGTGTGGCACAATCTACAAGAGGGGGGGTCTGTGTGTGGCACAACCTACAAGGGGGGGCTGTGTGTGGCACTATCTACAAGAGCGGGGGCTGTGTGTGGCACTATTTACAAGAGCGGGGGCTGTGTGTGGCACTATTTACAAGAGCGGGGGCTGTGTGTTACACTATTTACAAGAGTGGGGGCTGTGTGTGGCACTATCTACAAGAGGGGGCTATGTGTGGCACGATCTACAAGAGTAAAATAGAAGAGAAAATAGGACCAAATATGCTAGGCGCTGCTATAAACGAACATATTTAATGCATGGAATAAAATACAGGCTACGCGTTCCGAAGCAGGACATGTGTCTTCATCAGGCCATAAATATATATATATGTAGCACTATCTACAAGAAGGGGGCTGTGTGTGGCAGTATCTACAAGAAAAGGGTCTGTGTGTGGCACTATCTACAAGAGAAGGGGCTGTGTGTGGAACTATCTACAAGAGGAGGGCGGTGTGTGGCGCTACCTACAAGAGGGGGGCTGTGTGTGGAACTATCTACAAGAGGAGGGCGGTGTGTGGCGCTACCGACAAGAGGGGGGCTGTGTGTGGAACTATCAACAGGGGGCGGTGTGTGGCACTAATATTATTGTGGGGCCTAAAGGGGGTACTACTATAGTGTGTGACACCGAGGGGGCATTATTTCCATCTGGGGCACTAGAGATGGTAAGGGTTTTGTAGAGGGTGGGGAGGTGCTACAAAAGGCTGAATCCAAAGATGTTTGTGTTTCAAATTCTGCAGAGGTGATTTGTAGTTGGGAGAAGTTGTCAGGGCAATCATGGCCGGATGAAGAAGAAAAGGAAAAGTGATTGACTCCAATCTGAGAAGACGTCACTGGATTTCACTGTATTGTATTAAAGGAGTTTTCTCATCTTACACATTTATGGCATATGCACAGGAAATGCCATAAATGTCTGATAGATGTGGGTCCCAGCAGCTATATCTAGAACTGACCGCAGAATCCAGACGGAGACCAGTGGCGAGATGGTGACACGTGCACGCAGCGCTCTTTATTGGGTTGTATGGTTGTTATGGAAACAACCGAGCAGCTCTTGCTCAGCTGTTTCCGTAGCTCCCAATGAACAGAATGGAGAGAGCTGATCAGGCGCAGGCATGACCCTCACTCCACTGGTCTCCGCCTGGATTCTGCGGTCAGTTCTAGATATAGCTGTGGGTACCAGAGCTGGGACCCGCATCAATCAAACATTTTTGTCATTTGCTGTGGATATGCCATAAATGTCTAAAATGCGGAAAAACTCCTTTGTTTCATTGCTACCAACTGCTGACACTATAACTATGACTGGAATGTTAAATGACAGGGAACTAAAAGAAGTAAATAACAAATAAAATATTTTCAATGAGATCATTTTTTATTTTCTCTGGTAACACCCATAGAACTAAGACTACAGTGTGTCAGTGTGGAAGTATTGCAGACTTCATTACCTAATGACATGTCATAGCCTGATAAGATCCGTTGTTGTCATCACAATCTCCATAGGAAGCACAGTCATTGTTAGGATGACCAAACACCCAGACATCTCATTGCTCAATTGGTCAAAACATTTTCTACGTGTAACCTTAACAGTGATCATTTTTAAAGGGAAGGTGTCTTGACATTATTTTTTTTTTTATCATATTGCTTTTACTATGATATTAACATAAATGTTATTTATTTGTGTTCTGATGTTCTACTTTTTACTTTGTTCCTACTTTTACTTCTCTATGGGGGCTTAACGACACATACAGAGATGGAATACAGCACATACAACCACATAGAGAATGCGAACGGGAGCCGTTCCATTCTCTGAAGCGTACGCCGTCTGTGTGGGAACGGCGCATGTGCCGCTCCCACACAGACCAAAACGAAGCTCGTTTGCAGAGAAACCCGGCGCCATTTTCATATGGACTGGAAGCCGCTGCCGGACAGTAAGATGACGACCTCCGGCCATATGTTCAAGGAAGCGAAGGCGCAAGGAATAGGAGCGGAGGCAGGTGACGGTAATTTATGTTTGTGAATGTGATGTGTGTATTATGTTCGTGTTATACTGTTGTCTGAGCACTGTATCTAATCCTCCTACACTGTGCAGTCGCTCAGAAAATGGCTGCACACAGTGTAGGAGGTTTGAATATTCAAACCCCTCCTTTTCCTGGCACTAGCCAGAATAGGGGAGGGGGGGATTGTGTGAGGACAATAGAGCGAGTGTGTCTACCCCAAATTTGCAGCATAAAGCAATGAGGTTGCTTTACCACATCGACCATGCTGCAATTTTGGGAACTGCTCCCTCTAGTGACCAGCACATGGAAATGTTATAAATTAGAACCTAATTTATAATATTTCCGGACTTGTGAAAAAATTTTAAAAATTAAAACAATGTGTAATCACTTAAATAATAATTGTTTAACTAAAAAAAAATAAAAAAATTCTAGCGACACATTCCCTTTAAGCAGTGGACAAAATGGAAAATCCAGTTGACCAATGATCATCAGCAAAATTTTTGGCCAACGCCGAAAGCAATAAAATCCGGACTTTCCAAGTCCCTACGAACGTCTAAACATCTGCATATAGCACAATGTTTGAGCTTCATATGCTCTTAGTTATTTAGCAATATTTCATACCGGACTACAACTTGGATATTGCATGAATTTAGATAATGAAATGTCAAGGTGAATAAAACATAACTATAAAGAGTACTGTACAAGAATGGGGGGGGGCAACAGATGAGCGTGGGTGGCTTTACATGCTTTGATAAGGCTCTGTTTACATATTGAAGATTCCATCAAATTTGACAAGGAAAAATAGCACTGCACGATGTACAATTTTTTAGGTCCAATGACAGATCCCATTGTAAGTCAAAGGGGCCCGTCGGGCGCAGATGGCTCATACAGAAGCCACAACATAAGTATGAACATAGCCTGATAGGTACAGTAAAATAATAAAACACCGAACAACCGCATTGTGATGAACATTTGGCTCACCTTTCCAGCTAAGGTCACTGCAAAGAATCCAAATGTAAATGGTGGGGATTAAACCACTGCAGCATTAACGGTCTGATGTAAATCTTATTATACGTAATCTGACAAGCAGAATGGTGGCAAACAGCACCTACACAGCCTTCAATAACCCCAGAACAATCTCCCGCCTCCAGAGGACAGTTCTGGTTTTATCAGAAGACATTATAAAATAGGATGTTTGTACACAAAACAGTAAATACAATATCCGATGGTCCAAAATATCCGCTGATCCAGCATCACTTACAATAACCATAACTAGAATATCTGTGGATTTCCAGGAATGGCACCATTTTGGAGTACATATAATGTATTAAAATACTTTAAAAAAAAATTGTGGTGAGGGTTGGGGGTGGGGGACACCAGAAATTGTTTTTGGGGTTTTGTTTTTATGGTGTGCAGTAATATTTCCATGTTGATTTTAGTCTGTTGGTTGACACGATTACAGGGACATTTAGATCAGGGTATTTTTATGTTAAAAATCATATGTTTGTGTTGCCATATTCTCAGAGCCGTAACTTTTTTATTTTTCCCGTTGACGGAGCTGTTTGAGGGGCTTCTGCTTTGCAGGATGAATTAAAGTTTTCATTGGTTGCTTTTATTCTGTTATTTAGAAGGCAGGATGAACAAAAAATAGCAATTCTGGAATATTTCTTATTAAGCACCATTTACCTAATGGCAATGTGTGTATTTGCAATGATTAATAATTTTAGATATAGAATACACTAAGCCACCACGTGTTCTCGGGAATACCACTTTAAATGTTGCAACCTGTGTCAGGTAGCTGCTGAAAAAGCAAAGAAGATCATTGGATGCATCAAAAGGAACATAGATGCACATAGTTCTACTATTTTATAAATTACTAGTCAGACCGCACATGGAATCTGTTGTCTACAGTTCTGGGCACCAGTGCACAAGAAAGACATAGAGCTTGAGCAGTTTCAAATGCGAGCAACCAAAGTAGTACATGAAAATGTGTGGACTACATTACCTAGAAAGATTAATCAAAATTACGGTCATTTCGTTTAGAAGAATGACAGCAGAGGGGAGACCTAATAACGATCTATAAATATATCAACGGTCAATACAGAGATTGATCTATTTATACCCAGGTCTGCAACTATAACAAGGGACAACTACTACATAGAGTAAGAGTGCCCAGGGCCGCACTCGGACCACAAAGCCATTCTGTGCGGCCCCCATCGGCACTCTTATTGAGGGCACCGTGTGGCAGGGACTGTTATGGGGGGCATAAACTGTTACGGTGTTCTGTTTAGCACAGGTGTCAAGGGGACAGGGTGTGACTGGTATTCTCTCATTGGTGCTTTTTGGATCCCTCTGTCATTCGCTGCTCCCTCAGGCCCTGCACTAGGCATAATGCAGGGCATCAATTGATTCTTTAAAGGGGTGGAGACATGGTCACGTATGCATGCTGTTCTCTGCATTGTAATTTATGGGAGTTACGAAACACTGTCACATTGGAAACCCACCTTCCAGATGTTTATGGCATATACAGTGGATGTGTCATAAATGTTCCCGATGGTGATACTTCTAAGTTTTACTGCGTCACAATCTAACAATGTGGCCCTCGGATCATAAAAATCCCTGATCTAGAGGAGAGAAGGTTTCTACACAACAAGGATGGGGAGTCTCTACTGTAGGAGGTGAGACTATGACATTTTCTGCCAGAGGAAGCTGTCAAGGTGAATCGACTAAAGGGCCTGGACGCCTTTCTTAATTGTAATAACATTGCAAATTTCATGTGCTGGATTTCTAGAATTGGATCATTGATCCAGGGATTTATTCTGGTTGCCAGATTTAGAGAGTCGGGAAGGAAAATTGGCTTTTTCCTAATTGGGGTTTTTGCCTTCTTCTGGATCAACATAATAGGAGAATAGGCTGAACTGGATGGACTTGTGTATTTTTTCAGCCTAACAAACTGTGTTACAAACTATGATTTTATTATTAATTTAGTTTTTGGTATTTTTTTTCACCATTTTATTATTGTTTTTTACAGCAGTTTCCCATGGCGGCCTTAGTTACAGAACAAAATAATTATCCTCTATAGTTCTATTTGTTCAATTCAGAGCGGAGCTGGATAGGCGTAATCTACAGAGTACCAAGCAATCGCATGATTTGCCACATGATCGTGGAACTAAAAAGCCATTTTTTGCCACTTAAAAGTGTATTCCAGAAATGCCATTAATTTTGAGTGTGTGTAGTGACTGAGAAGGCAGAGCCCGCTGACACTCAGGATTCCCCTCCTGAGGCCGTACATGTACTATGCATGTGCTGACACTTCAGAGCCATTTAAAAACATTTCTGGCCTCCGTTCGACGTTAACGCCGGGAAAAACTACCGATGTACAGTATATGTTAAATGGATGCCTTCAACAGACGACATACAGTGTCATCCGTCAACCATAAGGTCCCATTGTATAAAAAAATTAAAAAAAGTAAACAATTGGAGATTTGTAAAGCTGTTTATACATGGCAGAATAATTATGTGTAATGGAAAATTCCACCCTTAATTAATAATATTTTAATATTATTTGTAATAAAGTACTGTATTCAGTGCCGCATCTACCATGAGGCAATGTGAGCCGACAGCCTCAGGCGGCGCAGCCCAGCTGAAAGTGGGGGGCGGCATTTTGGACTGGACCGGGGGAGGGAGATTATGTTACTTAGCAGACGTGCCAGTCTGTGAGAACACCCCTGCTCCTCTCTGACGCTGTATGAAGCACGCGCCACCAGAGAGGAGCAGGTCTGCAGGAGGAGCACTCGTCGCCTCAAACAAGTGACCAAACGAATGAGGTGAGACTGCTGTGCAAACAAACTACTTCCTCTCCCTCTCTCTACCTTTCGTCTGAAGCAGTCGGTGCAGAGAAGAGGGGGGGGGGGGGAGAGAGAGTTCACAGCCTCAGCGTCTGCACAGAGGAAGCTCCGCGTCTAGTCCTCCCCTGTGTCCCCCTCCTCTCCTGTGTCACTCTTCTGTGTCTCCTCTGCCCCCCTCCTCTCGTGTGCTGTGTCCCCCTATTTGTCTAACAGACCAGCTACTTCTGCAGCTGGTTATATCTGCTGTCCTGGAATGCCTCTGCTGCTTCAAGAGACTGCATGAGAGATCCTACATAGAAGGTAAGTGTGTGTATGAGTGTGTAAATGTGTGTGTAAATGTGTGTGTGTAGGAGTGTGTAAATATTTGTGTGTGTGTACATATATATATATATATATATATGTATATATATATATGATTCTCGTCTATATATGAGACTGTCTGCATTAGAGATCCTACATAGAAGGTAAGTGTGTGTGTAAATGTGTGTGTTATATATATATATATATATATATATATATATATATATATATATATATGTATATATAATCTGTGTGTATGTGGATATATATGATTCTTGTGTCCATATGATACTGTAAGGACATTCACACATTGTAGTTTTGCAGCAATAATTTAGAAACTGTTTTTGCTGTGCTTTTGTGTAAATAGTGGGAAAACTGATGTGTAGAGTATATAGTGTATATACTGGTATTGTGTGTGTAGACTGTAGCAGTATTGTGCGTAGTGTATGTTGCAATATAATAGGCAGTGGCGTAGCTGTAGGGGTCGCAGCGGTCGCAATTGCGACCGGGCCCCGAAGCCCCCCGCACCACATCAATAAAAAGTTACTATAGTAACTCGGGCCGCGGGCCCCTGTTACTATAGTAACTGACAGTACTTACCCTCCTGGTTCCGGAGCGCAGTGGAGGTCCTGACGTCAAGCGATGTGCGCAGCGCATGACGTGACAGCGCTATGCGCCGCACACAACATCGTGATCCTGGATAGAGTTAGGACAGAGCTTCCTCCGCGGCTGAAGAGGAGAGTAAGATTAATATCCCTGTCTGCTGAAGCTGATTGGCGGGGTCCGTCTCCCGGGAGCCAGCCAATCAGCTGTTTTGAAGGGGCCGCAGTGTTTGTACGAGAGCTGCTTCTCCTTCATTCCGGTCACTTCATTCCGGTCACACTGTGAATCCGTGTCGGCGATTCAGTGTGCGCGAGTAAGGGAAATGAAGGGGAAGCAGCTCTCGTACGAGTGCTGCGGCCCCTTCAAAACTGCTGATTGGCGGGTCCCGGGAGACGGACAACGACATCAGCTATTGATGGCCTATCCTGAGGATAGGCCATCAATGTGTAGGGACTGGACAATTCTTTTAAGCCTTCGATGTAGCAGGTTTAGAGGGCCCATGAGACAGGATCACAGATTGTGTGATGCTGTCTGCTGGGCCCTGTATCTAAGCCAATCACATGGTAGGCTTAGATACATGGCCCATGTGTGATCCTGTCTGATGGGCCCTGTATTACTGTATAAGATTACTGTCTGCCTGACCCTGTATATAAGTCTACCTTGTGGTAGGCTTAGATACAGGGTCCCACAGACAGTATCACACATGGGCCCTGTATCTAAGCCTAACACGTGTTACTAATCGTTTTTTGTGTGTTTTCTTACACAAGATTTTAGATTCCAGGACTACTTCGATGACGGCTGTTTTTATTATCAATAAAATGGTTAACGAGGGTTGTGCGGTTTATTTTTATTTCAATAAAATATTTTTTCTATGTCTTTGTGTTTTTTTTTTAAACTTTATTACTACCGCCTTAGTAATGGCCGCCGGCTGATTGACAGCGTCCATTGCTAAGGCGGGGCTTAGTGTTAGCCGATGCAGAGGCGAACACTAACCCCCATTATTACCCAGTTACCCACCGCCACCAGGGGTGCTGGGAAGAGCCGGGTACGATCCAGTACCTGACCATCTGTAGTGATGGTCGGTTACTGGGGCGGCCGCAGGCTGTGGAAGGCCTTACACAGTGGCCCTTCCCACCCTGGTAATGCTAGGCTGCTGCTGCTTTATTGTATCTGGCTGGTTATGAAAAATGGGGGGGACCCCACGTCATTTAAAAAAAAATAAAAATACTAAATAATTGGAAAGAACGATGTGGGGTCCCCCCTAATTTTCATAACCAGCCAGATACAACACAGCAGCAGCAGGCAGCATTACCAGGGTGGTAGGTGCCACTGTTTTTGGCCTTCCCCAGCCTAATACTACCAGCCTGCGGCCGCCCCGGTGTCTGGCCGTCACTGCAGATGGTGGGGTACTGGTTCGTACCCGGCTCTTCCCAGTACCCCTGGTGGCGGTGGGTACCGGGGTAATAATGGGGGTTAGTGTTAGCCTCTGCACCTGCTAACATTAAAGAGGCTCTGTCACCAGATTCTCAAATCCCTATCTCCTATTGCATGTGATCGGCGCTGCAATGTAGATAACAGTAACGGTTTTGTTTTTTTTAAAAACGTTCATTTTTGGCCGAGTTATGAGCTATTTTATATATATATATATATATATATATATATATATATATATATATATATATATATATATATATATATATATATATATATATGCAAAAGAGCTTTGAAATGGACAACTGGGCGTTTTTTTTTCCGTTATGTCCAACTGGGCATGCATTGTGTTTTTAACTGGGCGTGTTTATGTGTATGACGCTGACCAATCAGTGACCAGTCAGCATCATACACTCCTCAACATCTGCACGCTCCTCTCCTGAAATATTCTCTGCTGCTGTGAACTCTGCTCTTACCATTACGTATCTCTCAGTCTGTTACCTATCCTCCACTGCTGTCCTCAATAACACCTTCACATGATTGGCAAGTCACCACCCCGCACAAGATCCGGATATTCGGAGAACGTGATTGGTTTATGTGCAGGATAATGAACATACAGACAAGCAGTAGAAGACTGACTAAGGGCTGAGCATTTCATTGAATTCAGTCTTCTACTGCTTGTCTGTATGTTCATTACCCTGCACATAAACCAATCACGTTCTCCGAATATTCACAGCGCAACCAATCTGAAACTTTACAGTGCTTGGTAATAAGTGACTGGGGCAGAAGAGGATGGAGGCGCAGCCTTATATAGTGGATCGAGCGGGTTCCCCAGCAGCATTTTAAAAAAAAACAGGATCCTGACCTGTCCACAGAGTTTAAGGCAGCACAGAGTATTTCAGGAGATGAACGTGCGGATCTTGTGCGGGGTGGTGACTTGCCAATCATGTGAAGGTGTTATTGAGGACAGGAGTGGAGGAGAGGTAACAGACTGAGAGCTACGTAATGGTAAGAGCAGAGTTCACAGCAGCACAGAATATTTCAGGAGAGGAGCGTGCAGATGTTGAGGAGTGTATGACGCTGACTGGTCACTGATTGGTCAGCGTCATACACATAAACACGCCCAGTTAAAAACACAATACACGCCCAGTTGGACATAACGAGAAAAAAAACGCCCAGTTGTCCATTTCAAAGCTCATTTGCATATATATATATATATATATATATATATATATATATATATAAAAAAAATAGCTCATAACTTGGCCAAAAATGAACGTTTTTTAAAAAACAAACGTTGCTGTTATCTACATTGCAGCGCCGATCACATGCAATAGGAGATAGGGGTTTGAGAATCTGGTGACAGAGCCTCTTTAAGCCCCGCCTTAGTAATGGAGGTTGTCAATTAGCCGGCGGCCATTACTAAGGCGGTAATAATAAAGTTTAAAAAAGTACATGCACATAGAAAAAATATTTTATTGAAATAAAAAAACACAACCCTCATTAACCATTTTATTGAGAATAAAAAAACGCTGTCATTGAAATTGTCCTCGAATCCGAAGTCCAACAACCGAACCTGTAAAAAAACACAAACACACAAAAATAATTAGAAACACATAAAAAAGCAAAACAATTATTATTCTTACCTTTCCTGGGTCCAGCGCTGGAGCCGCAATGTCAGTGAGCTGAGTCCTGTATCTAATCCTATCATGTGTGATACTGTCTGTTGAGCCACTGTATCTAATCCTATCATGTGTGATACTGTCTGCTGAGCCACTGTATCTAATCCGATCATGTGTGATATTGTCTGCTGAGCTGTGTATCTAAGCCCATCATGTGTGAAACTCTGCTGGGCCTTATATCTAATCCTATCATGTGTGATACTGTCTGCTGAGCAACTGTATCTAATCCTATCATGTGTGATACTCTGCTGGGCCTTATATCTAATCCTATGATTTGTGATACTGTCAGCTCAGCCACTGTATCTAATCCTATCATGTGTGATACTGTCTGCTGAGCCACTGTATCTAATCCTATCATGTGTGATATTGTCTGCTGAGCTGTGTATCTAAGCCCATCATGTGTGAAACTCTGCTGGGCCTTATATCTAATCCTATCATGTGTGATACTGTCTGCTGAGCAACTGTATCTAATCCTATCATGTGTGATACTGTCTGCTGAGCTGTATATCTAATCCCATCATGTGTGATACTGTCTGCTGAGCCTTATATCTAATCCCATCATGTGTGATACGGTCTGCTGAGCTGTGTATCTAATCCTATCATGTGTGATACTGTCTGCTGAGCCATTGTATCTAATCCTATCATGTGTGATACTGTCTGCTGAGCCAATGTATCCTATCCATAGTTTCTAGGGTCGTAGTGCTATACACACACACACACACATTTTTTTGGGCAGACACATATGTATTGGGGCTATTTCCCCAGACATTTTAAGTCCTTAGTGACGCCCCCGGCTGCTAGTCCTGCATTGTTGGGTCACTTAGGAGACCCAGCGATGCAACTGAAAGCTGCAGACTGTCGGGCATGAGAAGTTTGTGGGTAGGGGGGACCCAATAAGAACTTTTGCATCGGGGCCCATGAGCCTTTACCTATGCCCCTGATTATAGGTGTATGCAGTATATAGCGGTATTATATGCGAGTGTAATATATAGCAGTAAAATAGGTGTGCAGTGAATATAATGGTACTATATGTCTACAGTTATAGCAGTATTTTTTATACAAACAATATGTAGTGGTATTATGTGTACACACCTATAACACCGCTATATAATGTACAGAGTATAAAGTGATTTGATTAATTATACTTACAGCATATGTTGGACTCTATATGTACAATATATGGCAGCATTATATATATATATATATATTTATATATATATATATATATATATATATACACACACACAGTACATGGGGGTATTATTCAGTAATAGTATGGTGGTATTATTCAGGCACTATGTGGTTATGGTGTGGTGGTATTATTCAGTATCAGTATGGGGGTATTATTCAGTCACTATGTGGTTATGGTGTGGCGGCATTATTCAGTAACAGTATGGGGGTATTATTCAGTCACTATGTGGTTATGGTGTGGTGGTATTCAGTAACCGTATGGGGGTATTATTCAGTCACTATGTGGTTATGGTGTGGCGGCATTATTCAGTAACAGTATGGGGGTATTATTCAGTCACTATGTGGTTATGGTGTGGTGGTATTATTCAGTAACAGTATGGAGGTATTATTCAGTAACAGTATGGGGGTATTATTCAGTAACAGTATGGAGGTATTATTCAGTAACAGTATGGGGGTATTATTCAGTAACAGTATGGAGGTATTATTCAGCATCAGTATGGAGGTATTATTCAGTAACAGTATGGAGGTATTATTCAGTAACAGCATGGAGGTATTATTCAGTAACAGCATGGAGGTATTATTCAGTAACAGCATGGGGGTATTATTCAGTAACAGTATGGGGGTATTATTCAGTAACAGTATGGAGGTATTATTCAGCATCAGTATGGAGGTATTATTCAGTAACAGTATGGAGGTATTATTCAGTAACAGTATGGAGGTATTATTCAGTAACAGTATAGGGGTATTATTCAGTGACAGTATGGGGGTATTATTCAGTAACAGTATGGAGGTATTATTCAGTAACAGTATGGAGGTATTATTCAGTAACAGTATGGAGGTATTATTCAGTAACAGTATGGAGGTATTATTCAGTAACAGTATGGAGGTATTATTCAGTAACAGTATGGAGGTATTATTCAGTAACAGTATGGAGGTATTATTCAGTAACAGTATGGAGGTATTATTCAGTAACAGTATGGAGGTATTATTCAGTAACAGTATGGGGGTATTATTCAGTAACAGTATGGAGGTATTCAGTAACAGTATGGAGGTATTATTCAGTATCAGTATGGAGGTATTATTCAGTAACAGTATGGAGGTATTATTCAGTAACAGTATGGAGGTATTATTCAGTAACAGTATGGGGGTATTATTGAGTAACAGTATGGGGGTATTATTGAGTAACAGTATGGGGGTATTATTGAGTAACAGTATGGGGGTATTATTGAGTAACAGTATGGGGGTATTATTCAGTAACAGTATGGGGGTATTATTCAGTAACAGTATGGGGGTATTATTCAGTAACAGTATGGGGGTATTATTCAGTAACAGTATGGGGGTATTATTCAGTAACAGTATGGAGGTATTATTCAGTAACAGTATGGGGGTATTATTCAGTGACAGTATGGGGGTATTATTCAGTAACAGTATGGAGGTATTATTCAGTAACAGTATGGAGGTATTATTCAGTAACAGTATGGAGGTATTATTCAGTAACAGTATGGAGGTATTATTCAGTAACAGTATGGGGGTATTATTCAGTAACAGTATGGGGGTATTATTCAGTAACAGTATGGGGGTATTATTCAGTAACAGTATGGAGGTATTATTCAGTATCAGTATGGAGGTATTATTCAGTAACAGTATGGAGGTATTATTCAGTAACAGTATGGGGGTATTATTCAGTAACAGTATGGGGGTATTATTCAGTAACAGTATGGGAGTATTATTCAGTAACAGTATGGGGGTATTATTCAGTCACTATGTGGTTATGGTGTGGTGGTATTATTCAGTAACAGTATGGAGGTATTATTCAGTAACAGTATGGGGGTATTATTCAGTAACAGTATGGAGGTATTATTCAGTAACAGTATGGGGGTATTATTCAGTAACAGTATGGAGGTATTATTCAGCATCAGTATGGAGGTATTATTCAGTAACAGTATGGAGGTATTATTCAGTAACAGCATGGAGGTATTATTCAGTAACAGTATGGAGGTATTATTCAGTAACAGTATGGGGGTATTATTCAGTAACAGTATGGGAGTATTATTCAGTAACAGTATGGAGGTATTATTCAGTAACAGTATAGGGGTATTATTCAGTGACAGTATGGGGGTATTATTCAGTAACAGTATGGAGGTATTATTCAGTAACAGTATGGAGGTATTATTCAGTAACAGTATGGAGGTATTATTCAGTAACAGTATGGAGGTATTATTCAGTAACAGTATGGAGGTATTATTCAGTAACAGTATGGAGGTATTATTCAGTAACAGTATGGAGGTATTATTCAGTAACAGTATGGAGGTATTATTCAGTAACAGTATGGGGGTATTATTCAGTAACAGTATGGAGGTATTCAGTAACAGTATGGAGGTATTATTCAGTATCAGTATGGAGGTATTATTCAGTAACAGTATGGAGGTATTATTCAGTAACAGTATGGAGGTATTATTCAGTAACAGTATGGGGGTATTATTGAGTAACAGTATGGGGGTATTATTGAGTAACAGTATGGGGGTATTATTCAGTAACAGTATGGGGGTATTATTCAGTAACAGTATGGGGGTATTATTCAGTAACAGTATGGGGGTATTATTCAGTAACAGTATGGGGGTATTATTCAGTAACAGTATGGGGGTATTATTCAGTAACAGTATGGGGGTATTATTCAGTAACAGTATGGAGGTATTATTCAGTAACAGTATGGGGGTATTATTCAGTGACAGTATGGGGGTATTATTCAGTAACAGTATGGAGGTATTATTCAGTAACAGTATGGAGGTATTATTCAGTAACAGTATGGAGGTATTATTCAGTAACAGTATGGAGGTATTATTCAGTAACAGTATGGGGGTATTATTCAGTAACAGTATGGGGGTATTATTCAGTAACAGTATGGGGGTATTATTCAGTAACAGTATGGAGGTATTATTCAGTATCAGTATGGAGGTATTATTCAGTAACAGTATGGAGGTATTATTCAGTAACAGTATGGAGGTATTATTCAGTAACAGTATGGGGGTATTATTCAGTAACAGTATGGGAGTATTATTCAGTAACAGTATGGGGGTATTATTCAGTAACCGTATGGGGGTATTATTCAGTAACAGTATGGAGGTATTATTCAGTAACAGTATGGAGGTATTATTCAGTATCAGTATGGGGGTATTATTCAGTAACAGTATGAAGGTATTATTCAGTAACAGTATGGGGGTATTATTCAGTAACAGTATGGGGGTATTATTCATTAACATTATGGGGGTATTATTCAGTAACCGTATGGGGGTATTATTCAGTAACAGTATGGGGGTATTATTCAGTAACAGTATGGGGTATTATTCAGTAACAGTATGGGGTATTATTCAGTAACAGTATGGGGTATTATTCAGTAACAGTATGGAGGTATTATTCAGAAACAGTATGGGGGTATTATTCAGTAACAGTATGGGGGTATTATTCAGTAACAGTATGGGGGTATTATTCAGTAACAGTATGGGGGTATTATTCAGTAACAGTATGGAGGTATTATTCAGTAACAGTATGGGGGTATTATTCAGTAACAGTATGGGGGTATTATTCAGTAACAGTATGGGGGTATTATTCAGTAACAGTATGGGGGTATTATTCAGTAACAGTATGGGGGTATTATTCAGTAACAGTATGGGGGTATTATTCAGTAACAGTATGGGGTATTATTCAGTAACAGTATTGGGTATTATTGGTAATGTTGGTCTTACAATCTATGTAAATTACTGTGGTGGGGGCTGTGGGGATGTGTGAGTGTGGCAGCAGATGATCAGGCTAAGAGACAGTCCGCAGAGTGGCATGTGATGTACTTTGACATGTAGGTGAGACTTACGTGTGGGATGTGGGCCCATAACTTGTGCACTGCACAGGGCCGAAGATCATATTAATCCACCACTGGCATCGAGCCAGCACAAGCAGACCACAACAATACAGCAGGTAGAGCAAAGAAACCAGCCCAGGACGTGCCGCTTCAAAACAGCGCTAAGCGCGATCCGTCCTGGACTGGCCTGAATGTAATTGCAGAGAGTGACGCCGCAAATGAGACTGGCTGCCGAGGAAAGATATGGGGCAGTGCAGGGCAGACTGTACTATTTGCACTGCACTGATTGGCAGTAAGAATATTTTTTTTTTCAATATTTTCCATACTTCAAACAGCACTTTAAGGCCCTGTTCACACTGAGTTTTTTGCAGGAGGAAAATTCTGCCTCAAAATTCAGTTTGAGATTTTGAGGCAGATTTTGTCCCTTCCTGCACGTCGTTTGCCGCGTTTTTCGCTTGCGCCCATTGAGTGCTACGGGCAAAAAACTCAGCGAAATACGCTTTCTCTGCCTTCCATTGATGTCAATGGGAGGTCAGAGGCGTAAACGCGTGAAGATAGGGCATGTCCCTTCTTTCTCGGGAGGCATTTTCAGCTGGTTTTTGACGAGTTTTTACGGAGCGGTTTCCGCGCCAAAAAACTCGTCAAAATACTCCATGTGAACAGGGCCTAACAAATAAACATCAAATGTTTTCCTATTTAAAAAATTTATATATTGCGTGTTTGTGTAAAGCTAGTAATGTGAAAACTCTGATAGATTTGGGGGGGGGGGGGGGCACCTTTTTATAGTTCGCCTCAGGCAGCAGAGGGGCTAGGTTCACCCCTGACTGTATTGTATGTTAAAACAGTGAACAATCCCAACAAAATGCCCTGGCATGTCTTTTTAATGTGCCTATAGACTGATGGCTGAACACAAGCCATAAGAATGTGCTTTGGCATACATTTGCCCACTATAAGTCGGCATAGGCATCTTGTTGCACAAGTCTGGGGCATATGTTTGGCTGACCATTGGACCCGGTCCCCTCGCACGTATTCACTAACTTCATATCCACTCAGAGACCTAGGTCAGATTTTTTTTGTGTCAGATGTTGACATGGCAGCTCCAACGTTCCCAGAAGTCTGTTGGTGCATAAAATTGAATTTTGGAACCCTACTGTGAGCTTAAACGCGGAGGTCTGGGTAACATGCCATACTATGGATTTCAAAATGTGGCAGTATTAGGGCCGTGTGACAACGGTCTAGGGGGTTAAAAGACCATGTTTCCAGACTATTCATTGAATAAATTAAAAAAATATACAGTCTAGATCTGTGTTTTTCTTTGTTTCCTAGCCAGCTACACCCTACTTAAAGGGAACCTGTCACCAGCATTTTAGCTATAAAGCCAGCAATACCTGGTGAAAGTGGGTGAAAAATCATTGTCATCTAAGCTATAAATATGTTCTAAGTAAGCTCTGTACCTTTAGTATTCCGTTTTTCAGTGGTCCCACGCCGTATGCAAATGAGCAGAAAAGAGTCAGGTTTTTATTCCTCCAGCATCTCAGAGTGGACTCCACCCCCTTCTTTTTGATTGACAGCTCCTTAGCCAGTCAGGGCCGGACAGGTGTCGGCGGTGGGCGGGGTTAAGAAGCTGAGTCCCAGAGGGAAAACTAATTAACATAAAAGGCGGGAAGAGTTTAAACAACTACATTTACTGACAGAGGAGGACTTCTGGAAAGAAGAGAACAGGAACGAACTCTGGACAGCTGCGGCCATTGAGGGGTCAGGCGAGTTTAACAGGTAAGATGTTGATGACAGGATCCCTTTAAGTAAATTATGTCTAAGTACCCCAAAGGTTATAATCATATACTGTTCTGCACAAGAGGAGTGTAAGTACCCCCCTAGACATATGGCATGTACCACAGGTTGAAAACCCAGGGTCTAGAATGAATATGCCACACCGCCTCCATACAAGTACAGGTTGAGGAATATGTTGGCGCAAAATAACAAATGGGAAATACATACATACAAATGCTCTCATATATATTGTAATTTTATGTAGTTAATTCTTTAGTCATTTTGTAATATTGTAGTCCACACGTAACGGAATTGCCGTGTTTTTTTCCGGCAGGAAAAAACGCAGCAGAATACAGTAGCAGCATAGTGGATGAAATTTAACGAAACTCATCCACACGCTGCATAAGATTTCCGAGTCAAAATTAACCTGCGGTGCGTATTTTTCGGACCACAGCATGTCAATTCCTGCTACGGAAAGCGTACAGAATTGCTGCGTTTTTCAGAGAAGATGTCTCCATCTCCTAAAAATGGGAAAAACGCCGCAATTTCCGCACCATTTTCTGCTGTAAAAAAACGCAGGAAATGGTGCGTTTTTGCCGCAGCAGAAAGCATTTGACTTAACGGTATTGCTGCAGACATTTTCTTGTTGTACGTGGACAAGATCTTAGACTTAGGCCTCATGCACATTGGGATCCTCATCACATGGATCCTGAATACAGTGGTAATAGAGCTATGCATATTCTGTATACAAATGCCGCAGCATATATATATTTATAATTACTTTACTTATACATGGAGTCTGCATATAACGATGCATGCTCCATTAGATATCGGGTCGAGATATGGCAAACCACGTGGAACGATGCTGCCCTCAATACAAAAAAAGCACACCGTCATCCACACAAGGACGTATTGTTAAAAAAAGATTTGCGGATTGATTTAGTCATTTCACGGCTATCCCTAGGTTCCCGGCAACATATCATTTTGACCTCACCACACTGGCTGAAGTACAGACGTCTCCAAATTATTGTTCTGCTGACTGGACTGGAGACATTATGTCATATTAGGAATTGGAAAATGGAAGGCAGCAAGTGTATGAATTATGTCAACAATTGGGGAACTCTGACGAAATAATTAGTTCTTACACACTAATAACCTTTGTCTTCATTTATTATAATGGCATATTATTACTTAGCTGGAAACAAAGTTTTTCCCAACATGGAAACATTAATGGAAATGTAATTCACTACAGCTTTTAAACTAATACTGTACTTCATAATGGTATGTGATCTGGCATTTTCTAAACATTAAAGTGTAGGTTCACCTAAAGAAAACCACTTAATAAATAGCCCATTGAACTGAAAACAAACTTATTATATACTTTTATTACCTTTGGAGCTTTGTTGGTCTCTTGTGGTTGCTTCATAGGAGTCTGGCTGTGTAGTCTAGATTGCCCCCTCTCACAGAAGTTACTGGACAATTAGGACAGTCCAGAATCTACAGCCAGACCGCAAAGCAACAAATTATTTTTTTATTCATTTCATGCAAGATTACTGTTGAAAGGTTATGTACATACTCCAGTGGGCACTAATGATTGCCACCACTGCTCCTATTTCTCAAGTAAAAGCAGAGGTAATTTAACTAAATGGGGAGGAGATCTCTAAAAAAGACAGAAAATGCATGTTCACAAATGCCAGAAGTCTAGCAAGCAAATGGGGGAGCTGGAGGCCTTGATACTGGAAGAAAATATAGATATAGTTGGTGTTGCTGAAACATGGCTGGACTCTTCACATGACTGGGCTGTAAATCTACAGGGTTTTACACTTTTTCGGAAAGACAGGACAAATAGGAAAGGTGGTGGTGTATGTCTGTATGTGAGAAGTGATATGAAGGCGAGTGTGAAAGAGACAATAGTGGGTGAAGACTGTGAGGAGGTTGAAACCTTGTGGGTGGAACTAGAAAGGGAGGTAAACACTGAAAAAATTACTTTTGGTGTAATCTATAGACCCCCCAATATAACTGAGGAGATGGATGTTCAGCTATATAAACAGATGGAGCGAGCTGCACAGGCGGGTACTGTAGTGATAATGGGAGATTTTAATTACCGGGATATTAATTGGTGTCATGGTTCGGCTTCAACTGCA
Source organism: Rhinoderma darwinii (assembly GCF_050947455.1). Taxonomy (NCBI): domain Eukaryota; kingdom Metazoa; phylum Chordata; class Amphibia; order Anura; family Rhinodermatidae; genus Rhinoderma; species Rhinoderma darwinii. Next base: position 115,023,643 of record NC_134687.1, read on the forward strand.
AAGGGGAGACATTTCCTCAACCTGTTGTAGGAAAATTTTATGGGCCAGTTTGTGGAAGACCCGACTAGAGGTGAAGCTCTGTTGGATCTGGTCATTTCTAATAATGCAGATCTTGTTGGGAATGTCAATGTTCGTGAAAACCTCGGTAACAGTGATCATAATATAGTTACATTTTACCTATACTGTAAAAAACAAACGCAGGCTGGGAGGGCAAAAACACTTAATTTTAAGAGAGCCAATTTCCCCAGGATGAGGGCGGCAATTCAGGATATGGACTGGGAAGAACTAATATCAAATAATGTGACAAATGATAAATGGGAGATTTTCAAATCTACTTTGAGTTATTATAGTGCAAAATGTATTCCTATAGGTAACAAGTATAAACGACTCAAATTAAATCCCACATGGCTTACACCTTCTGTGAAAGGGGCAATACATGACAAAAAAAGGGCATTTAAAAAATACAAATCTGAGGGTACAGCTGTAGCCTTTGTAAATTATAAAGATCTTAATAAAATCTGTAAAAATGTAATAAAATTAGCAAAAATACAAAATGAAAGGCAGGTGGCCAAGGATAGTAAAACAAATCCCAAAAAATTCTTCAAGTATATAAATGCTAAAAAGCCAAGGTCTGAACATGTAGGACCCCTAGATAATGGTAATGGGGAGTTGATCACAGGGGATCAAGAGAAGGCAGAGGAACTAAATGGGTTCTTTAGCTCTGTATATACAACAGAAGAAAGAGCAGCTGATGTAGGCGGTGCCAGTGCTGTTAATATATCAGATGATATGCTGAATTGGATGAATGTAAATATGGTCCAAGCTAAATTAAATAAAATAAATGTGCACAAGGCTCCGGGACCAGATGGGTTACACCCTAGAATTCTTAAAGAGCTTAGTTCAGTTATTTTTGTCCCCCTTTTCATAATATTCAGAGAATCTCTAGTGACTGGTATAGTGCCAAGGGACTGACGCAGGGCAAATGTGGTGCCTATTTTCAAAAAGGGCTCTAGGTCTTCCCTGGGTAATTATAGACCAGTGAGCTTAACATCCATCGTGGGGAAAATGTTTGAGGGGCTATTGAGGGACTATATACAGGATTATGTGACAATAAATAGCATTATAAGTGACAGCCAGCACGGTTTTACTAAGGACAGAAGTTGTCAAACTAACCTAATCTGTTTTTATGAAGAGGTAAGCAGAAGCCTAGACAGAGGGGCTGCTGTGGATTTAGTGTTTTTGGACTTTGCAAAGGCATTTGACACTGTCCCCCATAGACGCCTAATGGGTAAATTAAGGACTATAGGTTTAGAAAATATCGTTTGTAATTGGATTGAGAATTGGCTCAAGGACCGTATCCAGAGAGTTGTGGTCAATGATTCCTACTCTGAATGGTCCCCGGTAATAAGTGGTGTACCCCAGGGTTCAGTGCTGGGACCACTATTATTCAACTTATTTATTAATGATATAGAGGATGGGATTAATAGCACTATTTCTATTTTTGCAGATGACACCAAGCTATGTAATATAGTTCAGTCTATGGAAGATGTTCGTGAATTGCAGGCAGATTTAAACAAACTAAGTGTTTGGGCGTCCACTTGGCAGATGAAGTTTAATGTAGATAAATGTAAAGTTATGCATCTGGGTACCAACAACCTGCATGCATCATATGTCCTAGGGGGAGCTACACTGGCGGATTCACTTGTTGAGAAGGATCTGGGTGTACTTGTAAATCATAAACTCAATAACAGCATGCAGTGTCAATCAGCTGCTTCAAAGGCCAGCAGGATATTGTCGTGTATTAAAACAGGCATGGACTCGCGGGACAGGGATGTAATATTGCCACTTTACAAAGCATTAGTGAGGCCTCATCTAGAATATGCAGTCCAGTTCTGGGCTCCAGTTCATAGAAAGGATGCCCTGGAGTTGGAAAAAATACAAAGAAGAGCAACGAAGCTAATTAGGGGCATGGAGAATTTAAGTTATGAGGAAAGATTGAAAGAATTAAACCTATTTAGCCTTGAAAAAAGACGCCTAAGGGGGGACATGATTAATTTATATAAATATATTAATGGCACATACAAAAAATATGGTGAAATCCTGTTCCTTGTAAAACCCCCTCAAAAAACAAGGGGGCACTCCCTCCGTCTGGAGAAAAAAAGGTTCAAGCTGCAGAGGCGACAAGCCTTCTTTACCGTGAGAACTGTGAATCTATGGAATAGTCACCGCAGGAGCTGGTCACAGCAGGGACAGTAGATGGCTTTAAAAAAGGCTTAGATAATTTCCTAGAACAAAAAAATATTAGCTCCTATGTGTAGAAATTTTTCCTTCCCTTTTCCCGTCCCTTGGTTGAACTTGATGGACATGTGTCTTTTTTCAGCCGTACTAACTATGTAACTATGTGTGCCAGACAACCAGAGCCGGAATAACAATGGAGTGGATGGAACTATTGCACCAGGCCTTCCCCCACAAAAAAGGTACATGGGCTGAGAGCAGCTATCCGGTTCTCCCGAACCAGTTGTTAAAATATCGGATAGTTTGCAGAACTGTGGAGAAGCAGGATCCCGACCCGGTTGCCCATCCACTCTATAGTATCCGCGCCCTTATGACACGGTACAAATAAACAGCCTCACCTAGCACTGCCATGTGCAAGGGAACAATGAGTGCCCTGCCCTACCATTTGTGCCACACTATCGACAGGGAGCACAGAGCGCGCCACTTTCAACAGGGCGCACTATCTATAGGGGGTACTGAGTGTGGTACTTTCTACAGAGAACTCTACAGGGGACACAGCACGTGTGTGGTGCTTTTCTTTCAGTGGGCACAGACTATTTTGTGTGTGTGTGATATGATTGTATTCAGGGGCACAGTGTGTAGAGGTATATTCAGGGGCACAATTTTCGATTTATGATAATTAGTTTCTTAATGACCAACTGGGCGTTGTACAGGGGAGTGTGTGAGGCCGACCAATCAGTGACCAACCAGCCTCATACACTGCTCATTGTTCCAGCCCAGCTTCTTTCACTGCACAATCACACTGTAACAATGGGCTGGAACCAATGAGGTGCATGACGCTGATTGGTCACTGATTGGTCAGTGTCATACACTCCTCTGTACAACGCCCAGTTGGTAAAAAGTAAAAACACGCCTAGTTGGTCATTAAGAAACTAATTAGAATAAATCTTACATTTCTCATAACTTGCTCAAAAATGATCGTTTTTCAAAATAAAAACCACTGCTGTTATCTACATTACAGCGCCGATCAGATTATGTAGGAGATAGGGCACTTATAATCTGGTGACAGAGCCTCTTTAAGATAACAGCCCTAACAACCACCTTACAATCTTTTCCTTTACTTCCACATAATGCTGGGTCAATGGGACTATTGTATTAATATAGGAAAATATGGCTGTGCCAATGGTGCTGCTGATAGATCAAGCTGCTTGCTACCCGTGTATATCAGTGAACCCTGCATTATAAAGTGGGTAGTGCCGCAGGTACAGTTCTACTTTTCTAAAGAGATAGGTGGATAGTGTACACATACAAAGGCTCAAGCTGTGCACCATGTGGCACTAGTGTCCATACAGCCTTCCCCTTATACACCAAGTTCTCCAGTAAATACGAAATATGGTAAATGATGAACTGTTCTGTAGACAACAATTTTTATCCCACATAAACGTGCAATAAATATGGAGGCACAAACAGTCCAGCACATTTACCAAAAATAAACCCCAGGCAATAAATAGACATAATCTGGTAGTGACAGGGACACACTGTACAAATGATGAACCTTTTCTTTTTTATATGCTCACATTGTGACAGAATAGATTCGGCCACCCCAGAGAATTAATAAACCATGTTCTGCCACTCTGTGGTTTTAGCTTTCAGGCTCTTATCCAAAACCTATGAGATCATTTACTTAGATAGATGTGAAACCGAATACCTTGCTAAAATGCTGATTAACATGGCGCTGCCGCCTCTATCCATCCTTATAGCATATTCCAGATTGACAAGGACTGTGACAAGAGGACAATATTATCTAACCGGCAACTGCTAACAAGTTTCTCTAAAGCTACAGAACAATAATGTCTATGTATGACCGCATTACAGTGTTGTGGTAAATCTGGACGAAAGACCATATGAGGATGAGCAGAACCCTGGATTTGAGCCTTCAGTACAATCTAGACAAATAGGTAATGGTCACAACGAAGACCAAAACAAACCAAAAAATACATATGCCTATTTACCACGTAAAGCACCAGGTTTCCCTGCCCTGGTACTTCTCTCTCTCACAGCAATAGACTAAAGTGGACAGACAAAGTAAGGTAAATGAGGTCACATTACTTTGCCAGCCCCTCCATGCACTGTGCACACATCTAATAACAGATTACCACTTCCTCCTATATCCGATGGTGGAAAGTGGTAGTCTAAAGTCAAGGTGACGAGCCACTCTAATTGCAAGGAACCAGCAGACACGAGCCTACATTTTTTTCACCATGGAGCACTGTCCGCCTTCCAGCAAGGGGAATGAGTTGCAAAATCTCAGATGCATGATGCTGCTACTGACCATACACTTGGCAAGCGCTATGACCCCTTCATTCTGGTGATCAGTGGGGTCAGATGACACAGTGATGGCATATCCTACCTAAAGGCCATCAGTGTTCATGCCCATACAACCCTTTGAAAAGCCATTGAATCAGTTGGTCACACAGACATCAGGTTTACAGTTTTCCCTGGTAAGGAAGGAGTCCCGTCTGCAACATCCTATCTAGAATAATACGGAGTAACTTATGGCGCAGTGAAGGAAATAGGTTATAATAGACAATTTTATCTTTTTAAGTAACTCCGGCACATAGATGAGTGAATATGAAAAGAACCTGCCTGTAAATTCTGTGGACATATAGTAATATATAATACATCACTAATAGTAAAAGCTGGTAAATAGAAATGATGATGGCGGTTAGATTAAGGCGGGAAACATTCCACTGCGTAATGTAAGACACTAGACTTCTATGTTCCCCACAAATACTTTACATTTCTGGCTTATCGATGAGGAAAGGAAATGTGCAAAATATAAATTCCTAGAACTTTACAATGAAGAAAAGGGAAAAAAAAAATTTCTGACATCAAATAGAACAGGCAGAAGGAAAAGAAAATCCCACTTACTAGTACAAGACTTCATTAGCTTCATGTCTTTCATATCGGACGGTTTCGCACATCAATCTGAAATACAAGAAGACAGATTAACATTACTTTACGGGAAGAAACAAAGAGAAACATACAGCCTACTAATACTGCTCTGAATTCTCCCATGTTTGTTGAGAGAGGAAACGAAGAAAACCAGTTTAGGGCTGTTCACATCATCTGGTTCCGTTCAACGGATGGATTTCAATGGTAATGCTTTCGTTTCAGTTTGTCTCCGTTCCGAAAGTTGACAGCACTATTGTTTCCGTGAAAAAAACGAAAACATTAAGTAACGGAAACCAACTGAAATGGAAGCATTACCATTGAAAATCGATAGTAATGCAAACGGAAGCGATCGTTTCCTTTCGGCTTTCCGTTTAACTGTTTCTCTGACAAAGGTTGAACGGAACCCGAACGCTGATGTGAACAGTCCCTTAAACCGTAAGTTCAGCCACGGATTCACATCATAAAGGGCCTGTTCACATCAGCGTTCGGGTTCCATTTATCGGTCCTCTGACGGAAAGGTTGAACAGAATCGAACGGAACCTGAACACTGATGTGAACAGGCCCGAAGTAGAAACGAAAATATTGTGGTAGTGGTACGTTATAAAGCAAGTCCACGTGCCCAGAATGGTTAGAACAAGGTCTGTCTCCATCCATGTCATTGGGACATTGTGTAGATCAAAATATCCACATCAATATCTACACCCTAAGAGACTTATTAGAAGATATGCCTTTATCGGTAGACTCGCATGTTACATTTTGTTGGAGAAATTTCTGCGACTGAAAAATCAGTTCCATTCATCTGAATGGAACGTGCAGAAATCCAAGCCCCAAATGCAAAAATAATCCAATTCAGATGAATGAAACCGCATTTCAGTCGTAAAAATTTCTGCAACAAAATCTGCTGCGTGCGAGTCCACTCATATGGGTGCGGGCTTAACACAGGAGTTGCAGGCTTCCTTATACTAGGTAGCCCACATATCTCCTCCTCAAGTATTACCGGGTATCCTACCTCCTCCACATTTCCTCCACTAAACACATGGTAAGTCACTAACATCAGCTTGAATGATCGTATTATTAAATGGCTTCACCCCACAAGAGCAGGCAAGAAGGAAAATTATAAGAAGTATTTCATTTTTGAGAAGGACCTATTTCTGCATTAATATTAGCACTGGCTGCACTTAACCTGAAAGCAGAGCAAAGAAAAGGAAACCTATTTGTTACCGCTATGCGAGTTGCAGGCCATACAGTGGGATATATCGCAGCCTTCCGTCAGAGGTATACCTCAGGAGTACTCCCGGCCAATACGCAATGTAAAGAGTTAAAATAAAACATATACCTCTGACGGATGCCTCCGATGGATGCCATCTGTCGTACATAGACTCCCATGTTAAAAAAACGGCTATGTTTAAAGGGTAACTAAACGTTCGACAAATTTCTGACATGTCATAGTGACATGTCAGAAGTTTTGATTGGTGAGGGGCCGAGCACAAGAGACCCCACCAATCGTTAAAGAGGCTCTGTCACCAGATTCTCAAATCCCTATCTCCTATTGCATGTGATCGGCGCTGCAATGTAGATAAGGCCTCATTCACACGGCAGGGTTTCCCGTCCGGGTGCCAGCCGTTCATAAATCGGCCGGCACCCGGCTGCATTAGGAATGATAGACCCCTAATGGGGCTATTCACACGACCGATTTTTTGACTGCCGGAAAATCCGGCCGTCAAAAAATAGGACATGCTCTATCTTTGCCCGGGCACCCGGCCGCCCGGCTCCCATACAAGTCTATGGGGCCGGGTATTACACGGCCATCACCGGAATGTGTTCCGAGTGATGGCCGGGTTTCCCGGCGCTTGCGCTCTATCTCCTCCTCCTCACAGCGCAGAGTGCATGTGAGGAGGAGGAGTTGATGCCATTCTGACGAATGGCATCGCTGTACACTGTTTTGCAGGGCCGGGGTGTACAGCAGGTGGAAGGGAGCGCTGCGCTGGCTCCCTTCCCCTGCTTGTTAAAAGCACCCTGGCTCGGCGACACCTTCGATGGCGCCGCTAGTAGTAGTAGCAGCAGCTGCTGCTGCTGCGGCTACTACTGTAGCGACGCCACTATAGCAGAGCAGGGAGGTATCTCCCCGCTCTGCTATGTGCTAGCCGCACTTTAGCTCCTTGAAGGAGCGGAATCCCCGTGTTTTCGGGGATTCCGCTCCTGGACAGAGCGCTTGATGTCTCTGTCCATATCTGGGCAGTGACATCAGGGGAAACTCATGAAGCGGAATCCCCGAACACATGGGGATTCCCCTTCAGGAGCTGCCGCTGATGTCACTGTCCGGATCTGCCCGGCCCGGCACGGATGCATAACTTTATGCAAACCGGCCGGGCAAAATGGCCGATTTTACCGGCCGACACTCGGGCTCGGGAACGACCCGGTCGTGTGAATCCCGCCTTACAGTTCCGTTTTGGTTTGTTTTTTTTAAAACGTTCATTTTTGGCCAAGTTATGAGCTATTTTCTATATATATATATATATATATATATATATATATGCAAATGAGCTTTGAAATGGACAACTGTGCGTTTTTTTTTTCGTTATGTCCAACTGGGCGTGTATTGTGTTTTTAACGGGGCGTGTTTGCGTGTATGACGCTGACCAATCACTGACCAGTCAGCGTCATACACTCCTCTCCATTCATTTACACAGCAGCGATGTGCAGCCACATACACAGAGATTAACGTTAATCAAGTGTCCTGATAATGAATACACATGAAATCCAGCCTGGACGTCATGTGTACTCAGAATCCTGACACTTCTGACTCTTTTCTGTGAGATTTCTAGCAAGGGAAACGAAATCTCGCGAGATTACGGAGGTAAACGAGATTTCGTTTCACTTGCTGGAAATCTCACAGAAAATATTCAGAAGTGTCAGGATTCTGAATACACATGACGTCCAGGCTGGAGGTCATGTGTATTCATTATCAGGACACTTGATTAACGTTAATCTCTGTGTATGCGGCTGCACATCGCTGCTGTGTAAATAAATGTAGAGGAGTGTATGATGCTGACTGGTCACTGATTGGTCAGTGTCATACACGTAAACACGCCCAGTTAAAAACACAATACACGCCCAGTTGGACATAACGAAAAAAAAACGCCCAGTTGTCCATTTCAAAGCTCATTTGCATATATATATATATATATATATAAAATAGCTCATAACTTGGCCAAAAATGAAAGTTTAAAAAAAAAAAAAAAACTTTACTGTTCTCTACATTGCAGCGCCGATCACATGCAATAGGAGATAGGGATTTGATAATCTGGTGACAGAGCCTCTTTAAATGAAGTGGCAGAAGCGCTCGTGTGAGCACTGAGCCGCTTTGTATCTGTTCGGCTTTTTCCGGAATTCAATGTATCGGAGTAAGGGTTCAATAGAAAGTCTATGGACCTGTACATCGGCTTTCCGAAAAAAGTAGAACAGAAACAAAGCGAATGAGCGCTTCTGCCGCTTCACTTTAGCGATTGGTAGGGGTCTCAGTGCTCGGACCCCCACAAATCAAAACTTCTGACATGTCAGAAGTTTGCCAAACATTTAGTTACGTTTAGTTAGCGTATACATTTTTTTAAACTGGATGGTGCTAGATCGTTCTTGAATTGGTGTCATGACAAATTGTGTAACTTAACACAATTCAAGAAAAGTTAAAGATGGTCCGATCTGTAGATGCACAATTGTGAATTTAGTATGCAAGAGTCCAAAACACTCGCCTGACAGGTCAGATTTCATTGGACAATTACAATATGTATTACAATCATGTAATCTTTTCTTTATGCTTTTGCAATTACAAATAATTGATCCCTACAACAACAACTCTTTAAACATTCACTCTAAAGTCCCATTCACACGTTCAGGATTTGACAGGGATTTTGGCATGGATTCTGCGACTAAAACGGAAAACAATCAGCATCCAATGTATGTGAATGGGGTTCCTGTAAAAGACGGAATTACTAACAAAACTGTTTACATGATAAAAAACAAACCGAGATAATATGACAATACATTATGCAAAATAACACGCTGTATGCATCCACGAGGTGTATATGAGAGTCATTTGTCTCGACTTGTTTTTTCTTCCGATCAAATTGCAAATACACGTGAACACAGTCGAATAATGAATTACAAAGGTGCAGAAAACCGACCTGCCAACAGTGGACAGAAGTCCTACAACATGAACATATAACAATAAGACCGGGGAGCGGTCTGTCGCATCTGTGTATTAAATTGAAACATGAAGAGGAAAGCAAAAGAAAAAAACAAAATAAAAAAACCTCGCTGACACATTGCGCTTCAGCTTCCCAACATTTTCCAGCTTGGAGATTTTCCATACCAATTAAGTAATTAAGAGACGACAGTTTTACAAGAACAGCCCCGCGTAATTGTGCACTCAAAGTTCCTGCAAACTGCTCTTGAAATGGTGCAGCTGCTCCTTCACATTACCACAGCTCGTCCATGAAACACAACAACTCCTACACAGCTTTACATGTCAGCAAAGTCACAAAGTGTGGGATGTCAGTACCCAATGAGAGCGGAATCTGTCCTAAAGTAGAATTATATCCATTCCTATAAAATGAAACACAAATACGCCACGAAGCACAAGTAGACCGCCTGTAAATGTCCCTGAAATAGTCCTAATATTAAACGGTCACTTAAATTAGTTATCACAAACTTGCAAAACGTACCTAAAGCCTCAAACACGGCCATATTACATCTCTGTATTAGTACAGCGCCATTATACGGCACTCATCAAGGTTTATGGGGCCCTATTGTACCTTGGTATACCTCTGATTTCAGGAATACAGAAGTCTCTGAATTAGAAAAACAAATAAAAAGTGGCACGCTCAATTGTAGTCATAACAGAAGTGCGCTCTCCTAGAAGACTTACCTGTGTATACGGGGCCCAACATCACGTACATAAAGCTCTGGGACATATGGCAGCTGAATTTGAGAAACTTCGACAGAATATAATGGACGTGCAGATGGTTTTCCTCATAATTAAAAGGGCTATCCCACATTAACGTATCACCTATCCAGAGGATAGGTGATAAGTGTGATCGCTGGGACCCCCATCGATCAAGAAAACGACCATACTGCATTTAAATATGACCAATCCTCCGTATTTTTGGATAGCAGGGCTTGCACCAGCACTAGGCAAACCAAAATTTCAATAAACGTGCACATTCGGCCCATCCAAGCATGCATGTTTATGGGGACATCAGGGGCATCTATGGGCTAAAGCGATCTTATGGGTATAGCTAGTATTAGAACGGATCCCCTACCCTTTAAGTCCTAAAACTGTACTCATGTTAGTTTCCATGAAGCAGAAATCAGCATGTGGTGGTTTCCATTTTTAAACATTAACTTCACTGAGAAAAAAACATGCCAAAGCGAGTAAGAACTACAATCGTAGTTTTCTAGAATCACGTCTTAAAGAGAAAACACAGAAAAGCGGTGTTGAAATTGAAGGAACAGATCTACTTTGGATTTTGCGGCAGTTTTTCAGATGTGGTAGTGTTTCCATCATTTTTGAGAGTACTTCTGCATGCGGCCTTATTCTTGCTGTAAAAAATGAAGGAAACCCCAATGCCACCGACCAACGCATGTGTGGACAGAGCCTTATATACTTATGTAATGACTCCATAAAGTATAGCATGAAATGGAAAGAGAAGATTGGGAGCAGTCCTGAAAACTTCATATCGGAGACGTGAGCAATTGGGAGATTCTTGTAAATAATGGGGGGCAAATGGTAAAAGTCAAACTTAAAAAGTCGAAGAGATTTTCTATTTCCTAAAAAACAAGCCTTATATAGAAGACATGGAGCACGTTATATGTAATGTTCTTTTATAAAAGCAAGCAGGTAGTTGTACTTAAAGTCCCATTATTAACACGGAGCCGCAGAAACCTTTATTCACCGCAATGAACATCATAATATACAGTATTATGGAACAACCTGTACAAATGACCCCATGTTAAAAAGATTGCAGCATGTTGGTAAAGAAAGCAGAAAGAAACGAACAGAGATGAACATTGTGCCAGGTAACAGAGTAAAATGGAACCTGACAAATGAGTCATCCAGCCCACACACTGCCTTCAATTACACGCGCTGATTACATGTAATTTGGTGTCCCAGCAAAACCCAATCTTTTCTAGTCTTCTCACTTTAATTGTATATAAAAGTGATGTCAAATCTCCGCATATCCGCTGAAGCTCTTCTAGTGTAAAAAAGAAAACCCAACAAAAACAAACACACAGTATAAGGCCAAATGCACACGATGCGTATTATGTGCGTGTTTTTGTGCGGCAAATCCGCAGTGCAAAATAAAAGAGATTTCAAGAACTCTCATCTACATGTTGCGTGTTTTCTGCATGTAAATTGACGTGTGGTGCATATTATCCGCTTGCTAATGGTATCTGACTAGATTGAAAAAATAAAAACGCACTAAAATCCGCAGAATAAAAAACACCTATTTCCGTATCAAAATGTAAAAACTGCATCTAAACCCACATAAAAAAAACGCATTATTAAGTGTGAATTTTACCTGCAGAACTACCTGCGCAGTTTTGATGGGGATTTTCTGCACCAAATTCAGCAACGTGTGCATTTAGCCTAAGGGTATGTTCCCACAGGTTGGATACGCCGCATAAAAGGTATGAAGCGTATCCAACCTAGAGCCTACAGGGAATTCCAGCCGAAAAACCAAACCAAATTGTGGTGTAGATTTTTGGCCGAAATCGCTGCTACTGAAAACCGAGCAGGGAAAACAAAAAAAAAGGGCCAATACTTACCTCACTGATATTGCCATAGCAACGTGCCCGTGTTCTCCATGCAGCCCGGCCTCCTGTGATGACACTGCAGTACATGTGATCGCTAACGCCTGTGATTGGCTGACGCAGTCACATGGGATGAAATGTCATCCTAGGAGGCCAGGCCAGGCAAGAAAAGGAGCTGTCACTATGACAATGCCAGGGGGATAAATATAGGACTTTATTGTAACTAAAATTTAAACAAAAAAGATTTAGTATCAGAAATGCGAATTTCGCCGCAGAATCGCAGCATTTCCATTGCAAAAATCGCAACATTTGCAGATTTTACCTAACCATTGAATTGAATGGGAAAACCCATTTTTTTCAGCAGTGTGTAGTTGAGATTTGTTCATATTCCGTAGCGTTTACACCACGTGGGAACCCAACCTAAAGAGGACATGTCACCTCTCCTGACAGGTCTGTTTTATTAAATACTTGAATTCCCCATTAAATCACAATTCTGGAGCATCTTTTCATAAAACTCTACATTGTGCAGTTCCTCTGTTATTCTTCCTAAAAATGGATGAATAAATTGACAACTCTGTCAGACTTTATAGACACACAACCCGAACTTGTAACACAATTTCCAATCGGTGCTGATAGAGTCAAACTTGCACAATAATTTTTTTTTCTATCCTAAAAAAAAAACATTTTTTGTACTGCACTTTGAGTTGAGAGGCAGAGCCACGTGCATGCAGACTGTACACGGAGTACCAAAAGTTCTATACTGAAGAGCCGTAAGCACTCCATGTGCGTCTGTATGGTGCTCCGTACAAAACTTTATAACAGATTTTCTCTCCTAGAATTAATGAAGCTAGATCACTATATCTCCGTAATACGGCATCTGATGAATGAATCCAAGAGAAAAAAAAACTCTGTATGAAAGCCGAAACATACTGAGGTATAGTATGAGCCAATAGATTTCTATAGGTGCTGTATTATATTTCCGTACAACTCGATACTAGTATGGCACTATAGTGTGACCGAGTGAATACATCCTTAAAGAGGCTCTGTCACCACATTATAAGTGCCCTATCACCTATATAAGGAGATCGCGCTGTAATGTAGGTGACAGTAATGCTATTTATTTAGAAAAACTATCTATTTTAAACCACATTGAGCGATTTTTAGCTTTATGATAATGATTTTCTTAATGCCTAAGTGAGTGTGTTTTACTTTAGACCAAGTGGGCGTTGTACAGAGGAGTGTATGACGCTGACCAATCAGCATCATACACTTCTCTCCATTCATTTACACTGCACTAGCGATATAGTTATATCGTAATGTGCAGCTACATACACAAGCCCTAACATTACTGCAGTGTCCTGATAATGAATATACATCACTACCAGTCAGGACGTGATGTGTATTCAGAATCCTGACACTTCTGAATCTTTTGTGAGATTCCAGCAAGGCAAGCGTAATCTCGTTTGAAATGACAGGTTCCATCGTAATCTCGCGAAATTACTCTTGCCTTGCTGGAATCTCACAGAAAAGATTCAGAAGTGTCAGGATTCTGAATAAACATCACGTCCAGGCTGGTAGTGATGTATATTCATTATCAGGACACTCCAGTAATGTTAGTGTGTGTATGTGGCTGCACATAACGATATAACTATATCGCTAGTGCAGTGTAAATGAATGGAGAGAAGTGTATGACACTGATTGGTCAGCGTCATACACTCCTGTGTACAACGCCCACTTGGTCTAACGTAAAAACACGCCCACTTGGGCATTAAGAAACTCATTAGCATAAAGCTAAAAATCGCTCATAAAGTGGTTTAAAATAGATTGTTTTTCTAAATAAAAAGCATTACTGTCACCTACATTACAGCGCCCATCTCCTTATATAGGAGATAGGGCACTTATAATGTGGTGACAGAGCCTCTTTACTTGTGCTAAAATAGTCAAACATGGGGGGCGTGGCCAGCTATCGGAGAGTGAAGACGTGCTTTCTTCAGCTCCTCCACAAGCTTCATGCTAAATCGGGCTAACATCCAGCCTATAATATGGGGAATACATCCAAAAAAGCCAAGGCTAATCCCTCTACCCGTCCCCCCTCTCCCCAGAGTGATATTGGGACGTATTTTGGACAGATGACTCCAATGCAGCGGAGTGCTCCGGACCGAGGCCCGAACCCAAGGTGGCCGTTCGGCCTCCCTGTCTTCATCACCCCGGCAGCCCTGACACGCAAATGCCTCCTTACCTTGCCAGGTAACGCCGCTGAGGATGCCTTGCTCCATACCTCACTCCCAGGGAGTTGGAGACGATAGGTCCCGGGCTCTGCAGACTACCGCCATCCAGGATCTTAACGGCCTGCACAGGCGGATGCTGTGCATCTGACGGCCCTTCCCTTCTAAGCGACACCGGTATACAGCAGCGCTGATCTCCCTGCACACCTCGGATGCTTCCGAGGCCGTCGCTCACACCACTGCCACACGCGGTGTCTCCAAAAATGTCCGCCGGCACTTAGCCTCAGAGACGCAGACACAGGGAACCTGCTCACATTTCTCCCTGGATGACGCATCTGCCACCTTCTCTGGCCTGCAGTACCACTTTCTTCAGCTAAACATAAATTATACACACACTGGCACTTAAATAACAACCCACATTCCAGATCTTGTGGAATTGCCATAGATCTTCACAAGTCCCTTACTCAGCAGGTCATACATTTTATTGCAGATTCCGAAGACAGATATATAATCCTAGTTCTAAATATTGGTGGACGCAAATTCACCGTGATCAATGCTTACGCTCCCAACCAGGGCCAGGTCCCTTTCCTTCTTAATCTGATAAGACACTGCCCTTCCGATTGTGCGGGGGACTGTGATGTTGTGCGGAGACTTTAATCTCATTTTGGATCAGATGTTGGATAACTCTACTGGTCGCTCCAGCATTGCATATAGTGCTATCAAAAGGGTGAAACGCGCTGTTTTACAGCTTCAACTCTGTGATACTTTGCGCCTTCAACATCCCTCTGATAAAGATTATAGCTTTTGTTCTCATCCGTATGGCACCTACAGTCACCTGGACTACATCCTTCTACGACACACCCTTCCCTGGGTTGCTTCCACGTCCATTGGCAATATCCTATGGTCCGATCATGCCCCTGTCTATTGCACCCTACACCTTCCCTTCCTCACTAAAGGCCCCTGGTCCTGGAGACTTAATGAGTCCCTACTCCTAGATTGGGTCTGCAGTGCTGAATTGTTACAAATGGTTGAGCATTTCCGATCCGATCACACCCTGGATACTATGTCTCCTATGATGCAGTTGGAGGTCCTTAAATGTGTACGCAGAGGTGTTCTCATAAAACATGGCGCTCGCCTTAAAAAAGAAAGGGCTTACTCCCTTAAAACTGCTCTTCAAAAAATTTGTTCTCTTGAACAAGCGTGAGCTTTCTGTTCTGCTATTGCGGGAGCTACAAATTCCCCAATAAGACACTCAGCATCTATCTAACTCGGCTCGACAGCGTGCTGTCCAAGACCGTCGTGGCAAGTTCTACGAATTTGGTAACAGAAGCGGACGCATGCTAGCCAGAGCCCTAAAGGCTCAGATGGCCCAGTCTCATATACCGAACATTAAATCTTCCTCTGGCCCTGTTGTTCATATGACTCCCGAGGTAGAGGACTGCTTTCATAAATTTTGTTCTGACCTCTACAACCTTCGTTCCCCCACCCACTCACCCTCTGCGGCCCAGGACTCTTTCACCTCTACTTTCACACGCCTATCTAGGGAGATATCCGAGGAGATGGATATGGATTTCACCTCTCCGGAGATCATACGGTCATAAAAGACTTCCCGGGGGGAAAGAGTTCTATAAAACATTAGTTGACTGTCTAGCACCCCTTAGGCTCCAAGGCTTTAATTCCATCTCACCCAAAGTCCTATTCTCACTTAGCTCCACTCTGGCCCATGTCGCTGTTCTCCCTAATCGGGCAAGGATCCTCAACTTTGCTCCAGTTACCGCTCCATCTCATTACTCAACAGGGACCTTAAAATCAACGCCAAATTACTTGCTAACAGATTGAATAAATACTTGCCTACCCTGATACACCCAGATCAAGTGGGATTTGTGCCCAGTCGGGAAGCACGCGAGCCAACGCACCCCTCTCATGATTCTGTCCGTAGATGCCGAGAAGGCGTTTGACAGAATATGGGCAGCCCTTCATCACACTCTTCAACACATAGGCCTAGGACCCTACCTCATTAGTAAAATAACAGTCCTATATCATTCTCCCTCCGCCAAAATAAAAATCAGCCGCTCGCTTTCTGCTCCCTTCACTATCCACAATGGCACCAGGCAGGGCCATCCCTTGTCCCCATTGTTGCATGCTCTTGTTATGGAACATATCCTAGCCTCCATTCGGAACAGCCCAGACAATAAAGAGGCTCTGTGACCAGTTTCTAAATGCCATCTCCTACCTAATCTGATATGCGCTGTAATGTAGATAACAGTGGTTCTTATTTTGAAAAACAATAATTTTGTTATGAATAATTTTAGATTTATGCCAATTAGTTTCTTAATGCCCAACTGGGCGTTTTTGAACTTTTTACCAAGTGGGCGTTGTAAAGACAAGTGTGACGCTGACCAATCAGCGTCATACACTTCTCTTCATTCATGTATAGCTGTACTCACAGCACAGCGTGATCTCGCAAGATCACGCTGTGCTGTCACATACTCCCACAGTAACTTTACCGAAGTGTCTTGAGAATGAATAGACATCGCCTCCAGCCAGGACGCGTTGTCTATTCACAATCCCGACACTTCGATAAAGTTACTGTGGGAGTATGTGACAGCACAGTGTGATCTCGCTGTGCTGTGAGTAAAGCTAAACATGAATGAAGAGAAGTGTATGACGCGGATTGGTCAGCGTCATACACTTGTCTTTACAACGCCCACTTGGTAAAATGCTAAAAAAACACCCAGTTGGGCATGAAGAAACGAATTAGCATAAATCTAAAATTGTTCATAACTTGCTCAAAAATGATTGTTTTTCAAAATAAAAACCACTGTTATCTATATTACAACGCCTATCAGATTAGGTGGGAAATAGGGCACTTATAAACTGGTGACAGAGCCTCTTTAAAGGTATTCTCATAGGCGGAATAGAATAGAAGTGTTCTGCATTTGCTGATGACTTACTGGTTTATCTCACGAACCCACATATATCTCTTCCTTCGTTGATTTCTGAGCTGTCCCGTTTTGGAACATGGTCCAACTTCACTAAATCAGAGGCTTTGAATGTATCCCTTTCATCTTCAACAGTATCACTCCTCAAAAGTAATTTTCTCTTTTCCTGGCCCACTAGGGGTATAACGTATCTGGGTGCATGTATCAGCAATGACCTTTCACAACGGTTTACAAATAACTTCATTCCCCTACTATCCAGATTCCGCACAGATCTTGCTTCCTGGTATAAAAAGAAATTCTCCTGGTTTGGCCGTATTAATATTATAAAAATGTCGCTGCTCCCCAGATTGTTGCACCTCCTGCAGATTATCCCCATCTCCATCCCATCCTCCTTTTGGTAACATATCCAACAATGCTTTGGATCCTTCATCTGGCCATCAGTCTGTCCCCGGCTAAGCAGGAAAATCCTTATTGGTCCAGGAATGCAGGTGGGGTTGGCTTGCTGGACTGTCGTCTCTATTACCTTGCATCGACGCACGCTCGTGTTCTCGACTTTTTTCACAATTACAATCCAAAATCTGGGTCCGTTTAGCCCAGCAATTATGCACACGTACCCTGTCTACCCTGCCTTGGACGTGGACGTTGTCTAGGAATGGACCGATTCAAGCCTCATTTGTTGTCTCCCAATCCCTCTTGGCATTACGTTCCTCCGGGGTGGGAGGTTCCCTCATAGACCCACTGGTCCCACTAACCCCTGTTACTGGCAATCCAGCATTTCATGCAGGCGAGGCCCGACTCTCCTACTTAGGCAGGTCATCCACCAATCCTATTTACTTTACTTAAGTCCTTTCCAACTGCTCCCTACTCCTATTAGCCACAATCTTCCCAACTGATGCGCCCTCAGCACGTCACATGTTTGAATATACCCAATGAAAACACTTTTATAATGTAGCTAACCATCAAGCCCACCTTCACCGTACACTAACAGAATTTGAAAGCGTATGCGTTTCTAGCCTGCCTCCTATGCACCCTATCTCCACACTATATAACCTACTCCTTTTCCAACGATCTCATCATCTCCCATCTTTCTGTAAGGCTTGGGAAAACTAACTGAACAAAACATTTTCCGACGCACAATGGAAACAGTGTTTTTTCCTTTCCCAAAAAGCCTCCATAGCTATATGGGATCAAGAAACTAGTTATAAAATTATCTCTAGGTGGTATTGGGTTCCCTACTGCCCTCCATAAATGGTATCCGTCCATACCAGACAATTGTTGGCGCTGTGGAGCTACAGGTGGCTCCATGTCTCACATTTGGTGTAGTTGCCCCTCCTTGCGGAGCCTTTGGACTGCTGTACTAAAAAATCATATCGGAAGTCATTGAGGTCTCGGTCCCCAATTCCCCCGAGGCAGCTCTTCTATTCATGTTCCCTATGCCACTACCCATTTATAAACGGTCTCTAACTAGACATCTCCTCCAGGCTGCAAAGTCAGTCATCCCATGTAAGTGGAAAACAGTAGACCCTCCAACGTTGGACGAGTGGTTCCAGGAGGTTGCCTTGATACAGAGAACGGAACACCTGATGTCACACACCCCAGCTGCCTCCACGCGATACATATCTATATGGTCCCATTGGACTATGTTCCTCTTCTCCCACATATTCAATTCACCCTTCCTATATACCATAGACTGAAGTCATTACTTGCGGCTTTGTGTGGTTTTGCCCGCTTCAACATATCCTTGCCATGCGCATAGCTGATCTCGATTCTTTCTACTCATAATCCGGGAACTGGAGTCCAAGCTCACCCTGACCTGCGCCCTACCATATCCCTCTTCCGCTCTTGTTGGTCTGCCTTCTGTTTTTTCGTTCCCCGTCCCTTGTCTAACTGAGAGGAGCTTCGCTTTGTAGGATGCCGTTACATTTTATTTTGTGTAAGAGATTGAGTTGCTCTGTCTCTATTTAATTTTCTATGCAATGCTCCTGTTCATTATGCTTCTCCACGTTGCTGATGTATATTGTGGCTTGTCATAGGATGTGATGCTCGCCTCCTTGTTGGGGCTTTGACCTTCTTTGTTATTTTCTTTCTTTCATGTGGAGGTATTTCCCCCAACTGTGTTTTATACTTGTTTGTTTTACAACCAATAAAAAAAAAAACTTTGAATATGAAAAAAACAAAAACCAGTCAAACAGTTAAGGGTCAGTTCACACAGTTTTTTTTTTACCGCTGATTTTGATGCAGAAATTTTCCGCCTCTGACCTCCCATTGAAATCAATGGGGAGACAGGAAAAAACCTGCAGTTTGGAGCATTTTTTGCAGAGATTTTTGCCGTTTCTCCAAAAACTCTGTGTGAACTAGGCCTAACAGTCTAAAGTCTTGTTCGAGCATTCTGTTCGTTGGGAAGATTTGAAAAGTTCCACTGAATGTAATTCCCCAGACGACTGCAATTGAATGCCTATACAGTCGCATACGTCTGCCATTTACTCCCATTGAAAAACACTGCGCAGTATACAAGCTTTATTTCATAGTCGTACTGGAAAGTGTAGTTGACTGTGCTTTTCAATTCAGCTGAGGCTTATATGTGTATATACCTATATACATACCTCTATATCTAGTTTCAACTTTTCTACTAAAAATAGGAAAAAGTCTTGTCTCTCAACTTGTTGGGGAGTAAAAGCTAAAAGCACAAACAAAACATGACCAAAAGAGATAGGTTACAATAGCACCTTTACCACTTTTGTTGTGAAGCTGCCTTACCTCAGCTGATGCTCGCGAAGGTTGGACAGGGCTTCCATCCCATGCAGGTATGAATACACTATCTCCAAGTCCTAGAAGGAAAAAGAAACAATACTTTTACAACAGCACAGCGTTTCCAGCCAAGAAGTCAATCCTTTCTAAAAATAATAAAATACATTATTCATTGACATTCAGGCATATCATTTGTCAAACACATATATAGAAAATTGTCTCTTAGGCCCTGTTCACACCACATTATGCAGCCACGATGTAGGTATACATCAGAAGGCTGCAACACATCACACTAAATATGGAAAAAGTGGGATACGCCGTGGCTCCCTCTGCCAGGGTTCCTGTAAAGTTTTCTGAGACGGCACAGCAGGTTATGCTAGAGCCCATCCATGAAAGGGGAGCTGAGTGGTAGTGGACCTGCTGCGCTGCACAGCCCCAGCACTAAAGATACAGCCAGACGCCGCAGAAGCAAGGGGGCAGGGGCGGCCAACACAAATTTCCCAAATATCTCACATTTGTTCCTTTCCAAGAAGATCCTTTGCCAATACATTGAATCCCTGGGCTGCTGATAAGGAGCCCTCTTTTCCAGCCTGCACGGCACCACCCCATCCTTTAGGGATGTCTTCAGGAATTCCTCCGGGTCAGAATGTTTGGGAAATACCAGCACATTCCATACAGTAACTGTCCATATATTTTAAGAGATGCTTTGTCCCAGATCGCCAAATGTTTTTTATGGCTTTCCAGGAAACCTAGTGACGTAACTGTGCATATATGGACAATTATCACTCGAGCTTCATGGGGGCAAAGATAAAAAGCATCTGGAGTCCTCATAAAAGCATCTGTCCATATATGGACAGTTACTGTATAGCATGTGCCGGTGTTTCCCAAAAATTCTGACCCGAAAGACTTCCAGCAGGAATGGATGGGGTGGTGCAGTGCATTCTGAAAAGGAGAGATCAGCAGTCTGTGTCGCAGAAAAGGCGCCGCCGTGTGCAGCCTGGGATAGGACTCTGGGATGTGTCTACTACGCTATTCCATCCTTTTTTATTTTCCATGGTATACTGACTTATGCTGTACAGGCAGAGGTCAAACGTGATGTGAACAGGGCTTTATAGTCCATTGTGAGAGCCTGTGTTTATTGTGGAACAATATAAAAAAAATCCCATAGACAGAAGATGCCTACAAAGAATACTATTCCTCTTCCAAACACATTATTCACGTAAACAAAGTAGTGACTATAAATAGAAATTGCTGGAGAATCCCTATAAAGGGAAAATATTATCCGAAAAATGACATGATTTAAATCGGGTTATTATATGTTCCATTTTTTTTGGACTATCCACATAAAACTTTTTGAAATATTCTAGTTTTTACACTGGACATTAGAATAGTTACAATGTACAGACACTTGCTGTTTTCTGTAGCTCACTTGTCAGCTTTGCTGCATCTCACTATCATTTGAGAGTGGAGAATTAATGACAGCTGTATTGTTTTGCTGCAGGATAGAAACAGCGCGCGCGCACGCACGCACGCACGCACGCACGCACGCACACACACACACACGCACTAGCCTCTGTATACAGCTCCCCTGCCACTCCAGTCTCAGGGGTAGGGGGCTTTATGCCTTCACTTCCTAGAGACTGTAAAAATCTATGACATTTCTTTGTCCTCAAATTAATTTTTAACTGCCATAAAGCAAACAGACTCTGAGGTGCTGTCTACATGGACAATACAAAAAGGAAGGATGTGTCCCAAATACTGCAGACTAGTTTTTTTTTTTTTTATATAAAAAAAAAGCTAACTCGTTCTCTTCTACAAAGTTATATCAAATTAATAGAAATACTTATCAAATACATGCCTTTAAATACAATAATTCCAATATTTGTATTTAAATTTCCTATCCACCAGTTTCTAAAAGCGTAAAAGGAGAATTGCTCTATTGAACAGCAAGTTCCAACGTAAAATGCTGAGTGAGGCCTCATACACACGACCGTAAAAACTCCCGTTATTACGGGTCGTAATTACGACCCGTAATAACGGGCTCATAGACTTCTATTGGCGACGGGTGCCTTCCCGTTTTCTCACGGGAAGGTGCCCGTGCCGTTGAAAAAGATAGAACATGTCCTATTTCAGGCCGTAATAATGGCACGGACAGTCCATAGAAGTCTATGGAGCTCTCGTAATGACGGGTGGCTACATGTGTGCACCCGTCATTACGGCAGCGTTGCTAAGCGACGTCAGTAAATAGTCACTGTCCAGGGAGCTGAAAGAGTTAACTGATCGGCAGTAACTCTTTCAGCACCCTGGACAGTGACTACCGATCAGTATAAACCTGTAAAAAATAAAAATAAAAGACTTTCATACTTACCGACAACTTCCTGCTTCCTCCAGTCCGGTCTCCCGCCCGTTGCCTTGGTGACGTGTCCCTCTCGACATCCGGCCCGACGTCCTGGATGACGTTTCAGGCCATGTGACCGCTGCAGCCAATCACAGGTCAATCACAGGCTGCAGCGGTCACATGGACTGCCGCGTCATCCAGGGATGTCGGGCTGGATGTGAAGAGAGGGACGCGTCACCAAGACAACGGCCGGGTAAGTATGAATTTCTTTAACTTTTATTACAGAAAAGGCTGTCCCTTCTCTCTATCCTGCACTGATAGAGAGAAGGGGCTGCCGATTAGTGCAGTGCTATTTTGCCGCCAAAAACGTGCCCGTAAATACGGGTGGAATACGGGTGACACCGGACCCATATTTACGGGCACGGGTTCGTAAATACTGGTGCAAAACGGGTGGAATACGTGTGACACCGGACCCGTATTTCCGCCAGTATTTACGGGTGGGAAAAAATACGGTCGTGTGCATGAGGCCTAACCTTGTAAATACTTAAGGCCTCATGCACACGAGCGTATTTTTGTCCACCCGTAAATACTGGCGTAAATACGGGTCCTTGGTCACACGTATTCGACCCGTATTCCACCCGTATTTACGGGCACGTTTTTGGCTGCAAAACTGCACTGCACTAATCGGCAGCCCTTCTCTCTATCAGTGCAGGATAGAGAGAAGGGGCAGCCCTTTCCGTAATAAAAGTAAAAGAAATTCATACTTACCCGGCCGTTGCCTTGGTGACGCGTCCCTCTCTTGACATCCAGTCCCACCTCCCTGGATGACGTGGCAGTCCATGTGATCGCTGCAGCCAGTGATTGGCTGTAGCGGTCACATGGGCTGTAACGTCATCCAAGGAGGCCGGACTGGAGGAAGAAGCAGGGAGTTCTGGGTAAGTATGAACGTCATCCTTTTTTTTACAGCTTTATCTATATTGTGATGGGAAGTCACTGTCCAGGGTGCTGAAATAGTTACTGCCGATCGTTTAACTCTTTCAGCACCCTGAACAGTAACTATTTACGGATGTCGCCTAGCAACGCTCCCGTAATTACGGGTGCACACACGTAGTCATCCGTAATTACGGGAGCCCCATAGACTTCTATGGGCTGCCCGTGCCATAATTACGGCCTGAAATAGGACATGTTCTATCTTTTTCAACGGCACGGGCACCTTCCCGTAAGCATACAGGAAGGTACCCGTGGCCAATAGAAGTCTATGGGCCCGTAATTACGGGAGTTTTTACGGTCGTGTGCATGGGGCCTTACTTATATATTGTACGGATTTTAGTTACATAATGTATTTTAGTCAGGTCTAAAGAGAAATTCTGAATTCCGCAGCCTTGTGTTTTACATATCAACCTAAAGAGGAGTTAAACTGCTGTCTATTTCCAAGGGCAACCAGTGTAAATTTGAAGGCAGCAATGTAAATGAATGGGGAATAATACAATAAACAATTAACTATTGGTAGAAAACAAGACGGCAACGTTTTTGCAAAATTACTCCACATTTTATGTAGATTCAAAAAGTGAAATTTTAATAACACTGATAAAACTAATGTTGAGTGACAGCAATAGCAATGCATTAATACATTCAATCAACTCCATAATTCATTTGACTGTTAGGTGTCTCTTTGCAGAACCTGAACCAGCAGTGCAGCTTTATAACAATTAACTATATGTCATTATTAGCATTCCCTGCCTATTCCATTTGATAGAACACAGGGAACATTTGACAGGTCAGGACTAAAGAAGAGAACAAGGCTTCTGCCAACACATTTTGTTTGAGTAATTGACAAGCGTATGCAGAAGTCAACGTAAGGGTTTAATGCCGCTTTTAGGACCTTGATGAAATACCCTGCAGAATAAATATCAAGCTAGATATTATGCAGACTGGCATTCCAGATGGAGAGGAATATTGTTATCCACTAATCATTAGGCGCTGGGCCCAGAGGAAAAAGAGAAAAAGGCTTAAACATAAAAGAAAGAAAATCCACACACACAGAGTTGTAATGCCAGCCTGTTTGATAGATTGCGTTCTTTTTCTGGCGGCAACTAAAATAAGTATCATTCTCTAGGGGGGCAGACAGATGGAAAAAGTGATCTTTACACTCCAGCACAGCGGTTGAGCTCCAGTGCAACACCAAGGGGGGCTGAGCAAGGTCTGAGTCATTACTAAACTGCAGGTTACAAGGGCAAAATGCCCCCTGGGACAGCAGTCTTGACTAGAGGATAGGCCGTCTAGAGGAAACCGCTTCTGCTTACACCTTTTATATACAGTGCTTACAAGAACCTCATGAATATATAAAGATGATGCTGTCGAAAACATCAGCCTACAAAGAATATCATTGAACAACCTACAAGAACCTCTAACCAAAACAATGGCGTAAACAGGGGTCCCTCTTATACAAGTAGACAACCTAAACGCCAACCACAAGGGAACATGTCCCCTAAAGAAATAATATGCAAAATTATATGCAAAAGTAGAAAATCTTTATTGAATATAATACACAATAACATACTACGGAATAAAAAAGCATGAACCATATACGGAGATACAAACGGTAAGGTCAGAGGCAAACAGAGTCAACCAACCATCAGTGGCCGAGAACCACTCACATAACCCACAGGGAGAGATAAATGAACCGTGCGTATGGAATAACCATACCCACATATAATGAAGTGCTGCCTAACTGCATATAAAGTACACAAAAATAGACATGAAAAATCCTGACATATAAAGCAGGCACACGAGGCCAGAGCGATGTACTGAGATAATCGTCAGGAAAGATCAATAGTAGAGAAATGAAGGCAAATACATACCCTGAGACATAATGGGGAGCGGAACCGGCAACCTAAGGAGAAGGATGAATAAACGCCTCAACGCGCGGTTGCCGGTTCCGCTCCCCATCATGTCTCAGGGTATGTGTTTGCCTTAATTTTTTCATCCTTTTTTATTCCGTAGTATGTTATTGTGTATTATATTCAATAAAGATTTTCTACTTTTGCATATAATTTTGCATATTATTTCTTTAGGGGCTATGTTCCCTTGTGGTTCGCATTTAGGCTGTCTACAAAGAATATCATGCCCACTAGATTACCATTTCCAGAATCCCTCAAGTCTTTTACAGAGATATTGCTTGGACCTCTTGGACACAATATGGTCTCTGTATACAGTATAGGACAATGTAATACCACAATTCGGGTTCCTCTTTAGCTAGGGCTTTGGAGATTATTTACCATTTTGGTGAATTCATGGGATGAAAGTGAATTGGGACAAATCTAGAATAACGACTCTTGGGTCAAAATACCCTCCAAAATTTAGCAGCATGATTGGTAGTTGTGAAGGGTGGCAGCCGTAGGCATGAACATGTACTGTACAGAGGTGCAAGTCAGTCAACTATACTACTGGCCTGAAGTCTGGGATTTATGGAAGGGATCAGGGACCCTCTTTATTTAGTTCTTGGCGACATTCTCGGTTCGGATTTGAAGGGTTTCTATCAGATTTGACCCAATGAATGGTGCTGCATGCCGCACTATACTTCACGTTGAAACAACAGAAACCGTCATAGAGCCTTATTGGGGAGGCCACATAGATTATAATCATAGATGCAGAGCTGCTTGCAGATGAACATCGTATATTTATTGTAAAACATTTTTTTCTTAAAACGATTTCAATTCTATTTTAATCATCCTCTCAGAATATCTTGTATGGCCAGACAATTTAAAATACTATTTGGGCTGGGCATATAACACCGACACACAGGCAGCGCAGTAGGAGCGGAGCTATTTTAAGGGTATGTTCTCACAGGCCAAATAAGCTGCAGATTACCTGCAAAGGATTAACGCACAGATACATTTGCAGTAAAAATTTCCACAAATCTTATCCTCACACTACGCTTAAAATTCACACATAATGCGTGCGTAACTTAAGCTGCGGTGTGACTCCATTCCGAGTAGAGATGCAGTGTTTTGCCCCACGGACTGGTATGGGGAGAATACAATGACGTTTTACGCAGATATAATGCGTTTCCGCACCAACTTGCGCAGTAAAAACGTACTATTTACTGCGTATTTCTCCTAATGATTTACCAGCGGATTTATAAGATTCGACTGCAGATTTTCCATGGCAGAAAATCTGCAGTGTGTCTGGCCTGTGGGAACATCCAACCAACCACTTTCCTTAGGACATATGTAGGTAATAGAAGTCCCCGGATGGACACCCATCTGTTAGCCAGATAGACAGCCTATTTACTTCAATGGAAACAAGTAATGTGTTCCCCCTTCAGACACTCAGTCAGTGTCTGCTCCCCTTCCCTCAGCTGACGGTCAGGCGCCCGGCTAAGAACAGCTAGTTTCTTGGAAACGTGACCTCTAAACGCTTTCGCACTGTCTTACCATGCAGATTTCTACGCTATTCTGGGCTCTTGGTGGATGAAAACCTCGATAAGCCACTTGAAAAAGCTGGGTCACAACGCCTATGGTGTCCCTACAGCTTCCACTGAGGATGGTCACATAGATATTCTGTTTAGGAGTCTATGGACGATGACTAATTTATCAGGTGATGATTATGGTGATCACCAAGGTTTCCATGTATCTAAACACCATCTATATAGTTGTGATTTTGATTTTCTGTTGCAAATGCAGCTTAAAAAAGAAACCGAATAGTGAAATGGATATATTATATCTTCTACCTCAGTTAACCCTAAACCTAAGCAATGGCTAGTATAAACATGACTGTAGGAACGTCCGTCTGTATTGTACACTCGTACCATCTTCACTCCTTCTTCAGACTATTCAGGCAATTACCTGAATGCCGATTCTACCACAACTCCTTGTCCTCATCTAGCCCAGGAAAACAAAATGAAAAACTATTCTCATGTACAAAGAACAGTCTTCACTTACATCAGCAGCCTGTAGGAGGTCATACGGCCACATTCAGAAAATGTAAAAACCTAATATACAGAATGATCACAGAGAACGGTACATGGGCATGCAGGTCTGAAGAGGTTTAGATTCCCGATATTCCTGTACAGACGGGGAGGAAGGACGCTCAGTGTCTCGTTGTACATCATTTCTAGGTTGCCAGGGGCAACCCTGGCAGGATGGCGCAGTCAGAGAACCTGCAGTGAGACTTGCAGCCAGCACACACACAGAAGGGACTCAAGTAAGAAGGGGGATGGGGGAATCATGGAACCGTGCAATCAAAATCTCTGTGCTAACCTTATAACCTTGTGTATTTCTTGTGGTAAACCCGATCTGTACATATGGGAAAACTGCTGCTGTCAGAAGGAAAAACAATGTAGACTCTCTAGATGATATAGATCTTATGTTTCCCACCAGCTGCATATCATGGTGGGTCACTGCGAATATATTCCATACAAGAGCACTTGGGAATCAACTTAATGTAAATAATGGTGTCACAGTGGCGTCAAGTATTCTGTTTTTACAGGATACATGACAGATCCCTTATGATCGGTTTGATGGATCCGTCATGATCCTTTTTTTTTTTATTTCTTCCATTGACTTGTGATGGGTTCAACAGTTATCTGCTTATTTTTCTGTAGGATAAATAAAAAGGACATTATGCTACGCTATTCTGACCTACAAAAAGCAACAGAAAAGTGATGTGAACTTAGCCTAAGGTTTCCATTGCTTTTTGAAAGACGTCACTTCCTCCCACAGGTCCTTCACCGTCGCGTCAGACGAGAGCAGACACATCGGCTCCAGGCATCCGAGAGGGTACAGTTGAATCTGCAGCAGCATATCTCGGACGCCTGGAGCCGACGTGTCTTCTCTCGTCCGACACGATGGTGAAGGACCTGTGGGAGGAAGTGACGTAACAGCGTGATCTCGCGAGAACACGCTGTGTGTCTGTGCAGTGAAAGAAGCTGCATGGGAACGATGAGAAGTGTATGACACTGATTGGTCAGCGTCATACACTTCTATTCACAACGCCCAGTTGGTAAAACGAGAAAACACTCCCAGTTGTCCATTGAAAAACTCATTTGCATAACTCTAAAATTGCTCATAACTTGGGCAAAAATGATAGTTTTTTAAAAAAAATAAAACTTTACTGTTATCTATATTGCAGCGCCGATCACATTCAATAGGAGATAGGGATTTTATAATCTGGTGATAGAGCCACTTTAACATTGATCGTAGGGAAAATGTTTGAGGGGCTATTCAGGGACTATATACAGGATTATGTGACAAAAAAAAAATAGTATTATAAGTGACAGCCAGCACATTTTACTAAGGGCAGAATTTGTCAAACCAACCTGATTTGTTTTTATGAAGAGGTGAGCAGAAGCCGCTGTGGATTTAGTGTTTTTGGACTTTGCAAAGGCATTTGACACTGTCCCGCATAGACACCTAATGGGTAAATTAAGGACTATAGGTTTAGATAGTATAGTTTGTATTTGGATTGGGAATTGGCTCAAGGACCGTATCCAGAGAGTTGTGGTCAATGATTCCTACTCTGAATGGTCCCCAGTTATAAGTGGTGTAATCCAGGGTTCAGTGCTGGGACCACTATTATTCTACTTATTTATTAATGATATAGAGGATGGGATTAATAGCACTATTTCTATTTTTGCAGATGACACCAAGCTATGTAATATAGTTCAGTCTATGGAAGAGGTTCGTGAATTGCAAGCTGATTTGGACGCACGGAGTGTTTGGGCGTCCACTTGGCAAATTAAGTTCAATGCAGATAAATGTAAAGTTATGCACCTGGGTACCAACAACCTGCATGCATCATATGTCCTAGGGGGAGCGATACTGGGGGAGTCACTTGTTGAGAAAGATCTGGGTGTACTTGTAAATCATAAACTAAATAACAGCATGTAGTGTCAATCAGCTGCTTCAAAGGCCAGCAGGATATTGTCGTGTATTAAAAGAGGCATGGACTCGCGGGACAGGGATGTAATATTACCACTTTACAAAGCATTAGTGAGGCCTCATCTAGAATACGCAGTTCAGTTCTGGTCTCCAGTTCATAGAAAGGATGCCCTGGAGTTGGAAGAAATACAAAGAAGAGCAACGAAGCTAATAAGGGGCATGGAGAATTTAAGTTATGAGGAAAGATTAAAAGAATTAAACCTATTTAGCTTTGAAAAGAGACGACTAAGGGGGGACATGATTAACTTATACAAATATATAAATGGCACATACAAAAAATATGGTAAAATCCTGTTCCATGTAAAACCCCCTCAAAAAACAAGGGGTCACTCCCTCCGTCTGGAAAAAAAATGTTCAATCTGCAGAGGCGACAAGTCTTCTTTACCGTGAGAACTATGAATCTATAGAATAGTCTACCACAGGAGCTGGTCACAGCAGGGACAGTAGATGGCTTTAAAAAAGGCTTAAAGAGGCTCTGTCACCAGATTATAAATGCCCTATCTCCTACATAATCTGATCGGCGCTGGAATGTAGATAACAGCAGTGGTTTTTATTTTGAAAAACGATCATTTTTGAGCAAGTTATGAGCAATTTTAGATTTATGCTAATTCATTTCTTAATGACCAACTGGGCGTGTTTTTACTTTTTACCAACCGGCCATTGTACAGAGAAGTGTATGAGGCTGACCAATCAGTGTCATACACTTCTCATTGTTCCAGCCCAGCTTCTTTCACTGCACAATCACACTGTAACAATGAGCTGGAGCAATGAGAAGTGTATGACACTGATTGGTCAGCCTCATACACTTCTCTGTACAATGCCCGGTTGGTAAAAAGTAAAAACACGCCCAGTTGGTCATTAAGAAATGAATTAGCATAAATCTAAAATTGCTCATAACTTGCTCTAAAATTATCGTTTTGGAAAATAAAAACCACTGCGGTTATCTACATTACAGCGCCGATCAGATTATGTAGGAGATAGGGCAATTATAATCTGGTGACAGGGCCTCTTTAAATCATTTCCTAGAACAAAAAAATATTAGCTCCTATGTGTAGAAATTATTCTCTTCCCTTTCCCATTCCTTATTTGAATTTGGTGGACATGTGTCTTTTTTTCAACCGTACTATGTAACTATATACAAGGATGATGGGGGTTATATGCAGGGACCCCCCTTAATCCCTGTATATACCAGCCCTCCATCATCCCTGTATATAACCCCCATCATCCCTGTATATACCATTGGGACAGACACTGTCCCCACGCCATGGTACGAAGGGAATTGAGGCCAAACAAATCATAAATATGGCAGGCATTGAGGACACCATGGACCAAAAGGGTGCCTAAAACACCGGAATATGGCAGAAGTGCTGCGGAACTGCAAAACGTGCGCAGAGCCACACAGAACGGGGGAGAAGAGGGATCTTCTCCACTCGCCATTGGAACAGAGTTAGGTGAGAAAAATATTTTATTAGGCACTATATTGTGTGGAGGGCAGCTATAGGGACATTATACTGTGTGGGGGGGGGGGCAGTGTCAGGGGTATATTATATAAAGTAGTATACAGCAGGTTCAGGGGATTTATATTCATTCAATGGCGTGGCATGCAAATACGGGACGTGGCCTAAAAATAATTTATTCATTGTAATCGAGGTTACATGTTCAATTAATCGTGATTTTTTTATTTAGGTCATAATCGCACAGCTCTACTGACCCATTAGAAGTCAATGGGAATATAAAAAACAAAAACAAAAAGAAAAAAAACAAATCAACTCCGTCAATTGTATCATAGCTGATCATGATGGATCATAAAGGGTCTGTCACACCTATTATGGATCCTGTAAAAACTGAACCCACGTCGGCAGTGTATAAAGAGCCTAATAGGCTGGGACTACACACTTTGGCTGTATTCGCACTATGTCTATTGCTGTAATAGTCCTGTGAGTACCAGACACAAGCTACATAATGAGTCAAATGCGAGTTGCATGAAAGTCGACATCCATTATTCTCTATAGGGTAAAAAAAATTGTACGTTACACAGGATGAAATCAAGTGCAACTCCTGCGGAAAGGGGGAAAATAAAAATCATAAAAATCAGTGTTTGCTTGGGTTAGGGTTAATATCTCGTCCTAGGTTCCCACAATGCAAAGTTCTTGCCTGCCTGTGTCACTATACCCCAGACCTGGGACAGGAAGGGATCATGATGTACCCCATCATACACAAAGACATACTCCAACTGCTAGATCCTGTAACATCCACCACAGCGCGTATAAGACAAGACAGGGCACGATGTGACTGACCCTAAGGGTATGTTCACACGCTGAGCCAAAAACGTCTGAAAATACGGAGCTGTTTTCAAGGGAAAACAGCACCTGATTTTCAGACGTTTTTTGAGCAACTCACGTTTTTCGCGCCGTTTTCGAGCCGTTTTTGGAGCTGTTTTCAATAGCGTCTATGAGAAAACGGCTCAAAAAACGTCCCAAGAAGTGTCCTGCACTTCTTTTGACGAGGCTGTAATTTTACGCGTCGTCTTTTGACAGCTGTCAAACGACGACGCGTAAATGACAGGTCGTCGGCACAGTACGTCGGCAAACCCATTCAAATGAATGGGCAGATGTTTGCCGACGTATTGGAGCCGTATTTTCAGGCGTAAATCGAGGCATAATACGCCTCGTTTACGCCTGGAAATAGGTCGTGTGAACCCAGCCTTAAACTGTCAATTTCACTTTTTGCCTGTGGTTTTAATTGACGGACAAATTAAAGTAGGAATCAGCAGGATTTCTTATGGAGCCTGGGAAGATTCATCCTTGGGATAAGCCATCAATGTTTGATCTGTGCTGAATGATCATAATAAAATAGGAGCTTGCATTCAATATCCAGTGACCTTTAGCATCTTCTCACATCAGCGTTGCCCTTCCAATGAGGTGTTCCGTCGGAGGTTTCGACTTGCGCTATTGATTCCGTCAAAACAACGGAACCCTGTCACAACGATGACCAACGTAAACCATTAACAAGCTTTCCGTCACTATTGAGATCAATGGTGAGGGAAACGGAAGTTAAGGTTTCAGTTTGCCTTTCCGTTGAGGGGTTAACCCGACGGAAACCTCTGACCGAACCCCTCAACGGAAGGGAAACGCTGTGTGAACAGGCCCTTAGCACAATAAAACTGGTAAAAAGAAATAGGGGAATATTTGTTTATTTTGCTTTGTAGAGTTTCTTTTTACCTGGACGTATACACTGTAGTTACTGCACAGTTTGGATGCATCTGGCTGCTTAGGCTACAAACAATAATTCTGCATAGCCCTTATGACAACGATAGTATCTCTAGGAAGGGAGTTAAATCCCCATAAAGCAAGAACCACCAGCATTACAGTGTTTGTTAAATGTAATCTGTTACATAGACCATAGTGTCCCGTATCTGATACGGCGTGCCATCTCCTCCCAAAGTGTGGCCCACCAAATGCTACTATCAATCTAAACAAGCAAGAAATACTAAATGAATATACAGAAGATCTCTAGACAATGCGGTTTTATGAGTGATGGAAATATATCCAATGAAGTAGCTCTTATAAACCTGGAATGTTAGTATTCCAAGATCTCAAAGACAAAAGTTGACTAAAGATAGATTCCTAATGGATCCCATTAAAGTCAACATTTTTTAGTAGGGTGGAATAACGTCTGCTTTTCTGCTTGCCGAAATGAAGATTTTGTCTTCAAAAAATATAATTAAACTCAAGGGGGCAGAAACCATTCTCTAAGTGTAAAAAAATTAAATATAAAAACAGAAAAATTGACAGTAAAATGCAAGTGTGAGGCTTAGGGTGTATTCACATCAGCGTCCGAAACGGAAGCATTACCATTGAAATCAATGGAAATGCAAACTGAAGCTAGTCGGTCCTGGTCCTCAGCTGTGTCATGTGACCAGCAATAGGACTGTCTGACCGCCACAGCATCTCATGTGTAGACAGGAAGTCAGTTTCTCCACTCATTCCTATAAGACTCACAACAGCTGTGATAGGAATGAATAGGAATGAACTATTTAAATGGGCTATCCTTATTATGGCATATGGTAATCAGAAAATATCCACCGCGTTTGAAACCCCTCACATTTATTTCAATGTGTAATAGTATATCTATGTGGCCGCATTCGGCTGATTGCCATGGTGGTTGCCCGATTCCTCCAGCTTTTGTGCTTCTAGCACAGGTAAGAATATGAAAGTAGCAACCTGAATGGTTGGTACGCCAGTTTTCACATGATATCACTGAGCTGTCAGAATGCAGGAGCAAGAAGTGCTGTCATGGGGACAGGAGCTCTACTCACAGTTCTGTAACTTCTGCCTTTGATAACTCGAGCCTATATAGTATTAATAGTAATTTAATATATTGTTTTCCTTTAAAATGTTAACTTCCTAAAAAGATCTATACATAACTTATTCACCATTTCTTGTAATTATGGAAATGTTACAATACTTTTTTCTGTTAAAGAAGAACAATATGGTAAACTAGAAACTGCATTGAGTAATTATGGAAACAAAATATGTAGCATGAAAAAGGAACTTGTTTTCATTCCAATATAACAGAAAAATCTTTGACCAAAATACTGCTGTGTGAAAGTGGTCTGTGTTTTGCATCAATACTTGTGAGCCAAAATTATAAAGCTATACTCACACGACAGAGAAAAACTCTAAAGCTATACTCACACGACAGAAACTATAAAGCTATACTCACACGACAGAGAAACGATAAAGCTATACTCACATGACAGAGAAAAACTATAAATCTATACTCACACGACAGAGAAAAAAACTATAAAGCTATACTCACACGACAGAGAAACGATAAAGCTATACTCACACGACAGAGAAACGATAAAGCTATACTCACACGACAGAGAAACGATAAAGCTATACTCACACGACAGAGAAACGATAAAGCTATACTCACACGACAGAGAAACGATAAAGCTATACTCACACGACAGAGAAAAACTATAAAGCTATACTCACACGACAGAGAAACGATAAAGCTATACTCACACGACAGAGAAACGATAAAGCTATACTCACACGACAGAGAAAAACTATAAAGCTATACTCACACGACAGAGAAACGATAAAGCTATACTCACACGACAGAGAAACGATAAAGCTATACTCACACGACAGAGAAAACACTATAAAGCTATACTCACACGACAGAGAAAAACTATAAAGCTATACTCACACGACAGAGAAAAAAACTATAAAGCCATACTCACACGACAGAGAAACGATAAAGCTATACTCACACGACAGAGAAAACACTATAAAGCTATACTCACATGACAGAGAAAACACTATAAAGCTATACTCACACGACAGAAACTATAAAGCTATACTCACACGACAGAGAAAAACTATAAAGCTATACTCACACGACAGAGAAAAAAACTATAAAGCCATACTCACACGACAGAGAAACGATAAAGCTATACTCACACGACAGAGAAAAACTATAAAGCTATACTCACATGACAGAGAAAAACGATAAAGCTATACTCACACGACAGAGAAATGATAAAGCTATACTCACACGACAGAGAAATGATAAAGCTATACTCACACGACAGAGAAACACTATAAAGCTATACTCACACGACAGAGAAAACACTATAAAGCTATACTCACACGACAGAGAAAAACTATAAAGCTATACCCACACGACAGAGAAAAACTATAAAGCTATACTCACACGACAGAGAAACTATAAAGCTATACTCACACGACAGAAAAAACTATAAAGCCATACTCACACGACAGAAAAAACTATAAAGCCATACTCACACGACAGAGAAACGATAAAGCTATACTCACACGACAGAGAAACGATAAAGCTATACTCACACGACAGAGAAACGATAAAGCTATACTCACACGACAGAGAAACGATAAAGCTATACTCACACGACAGAGAAACGATAAAGCTATACTCACACGACAGAGAAACGATAAAGCTATACTCACACGACAGAGAAAAACTATAAAGCTATACTCACACGACAGAGAAACGATAAAGCTATACTCACACGACAGAGAAACGATAAAGCTATACTCACACGACAGAGAAAAACTATAAAGCTATACTCACACGACAGAGAAACGATAAAGCTATACTCACACGACAGAGAAACGATAAAGCTATACTCACACGACAGAGAAAACACTATAAAGCTATACTCACACGACAGAGAAAAACTATAAAGCTATACTCACACGACAGAGAAAAAAACTATAAAGCCATACTCACACGACAGAGAAACGATAAAGCTATACTCACACGACAGAGAAAACACTATAAAGCTATACTCACATGACAGAGAAAACACTATAAAGCTATACTCACACGACAGAAACTATAAAGCTATACTCACACGACAGAGAAAAACTATAAAGCTATACTCACACGACAGAGAAAAAAACTATAAAGCCATACTCACACGACAGAGAAACGATAAAGCTTACCCTCACACGACAGAGAAAAACTATAAAGCTATACTCACATGACAGAGAAAAACGATAAAGCTATACTCACACGACAGAGAAATGATAAAGCTATACTCACACGACAGAGAAATGATAAAGCTATACTCACACGACAGAGAAACACTATAAAGCTATACTCACACGACAGAGAAAACACTATAAAGCTATACTCACACGACAGAGAAAAACTATAAAGCTATACCCACACGACAGAGAAAAACTATAAAGCTATACTCACACGACAGAGAAACTATAAAGCTATACTCACACGACAGAAAAAACTATAAAGCCATACTCACACGACAGAAAAAACTATAAAGCCATACTCACACGACAGAGAAACGATAAAGCTATACTCACACGACAGAGAAACTATAAAGCTATACTCACACGACAGAGAAACGATAAAGCTATACTCACACGACAGAGAAAAACTATAAAGCTATACTCACATGACAGAGAAAAACGATAAAGCTATACTCACACGACAGAGAAACGATAAAGCTATACTCACACGACAGAGAAACGATAAAGCTATACTCACACGACAGAGAAACGATAAAGCTATACTCACACGACAGAGAAAACACTATAAAGCTATACTCACACGACAGAGAAAAACTATAAAGCTATACTCACACGACAGAGAAAAACTATAAAGCTATACTCACACGACAGAGAAAAAAACTATAAAGCCATACTCACACGACAGAGAAACGATAAAGCTATACTCACATGATGACAGAGAAAAACTATAAAGCTATACTCACACGACAGAGAAAACACTATAAAGCTATACTCACACGACAGAGAAACGATAAAGCTATACTCACACGACAGAGAAAACACTATAAAGCTATACTCACACGACAGAGAAACTATAAAGCCATACTCACACGACAGAGAAACTATAAAGCTATACTCACACGACAGAGAAACGATAAAGCTATACTCACACGACAGAGAAACGATAAAGCTATACTCACACGACAGAGAAACTATAAAGCTATACTCACATGACAGAGAAACTATAAAGCTATACTCACACGACAGAGAAACGATAAAGCTATACTCACACGACAGAGAAACACTATAAAGCTATACTCACACGACAGAGAAAAAAACTATAAAGCCATACTCACACGACAGAGAAAAAAACTATAAAGCTATACTCACACGACAGAGAAACTATAAAGCCATACTCACACGACAGAGAAACTATAAAGCTATACTCACACGACAGAGAAACGATAAAGCTATACTCACACGACAGAGAAACTATAAAGCTATACTCACACGACAGAGAAACTATAAAGCTATACTCACACGACAGAGAAACTATAAAGCTATACTCACACGACAGAGAAACTATAAAGCTACCGTATTTTCCGGACTATAAGGCGCACCGGATTATAAGGCGCACTTTCTATGAGCGCCTTGTAAGCAATCATGTTTCATATATAAGGCGCACTGGATTATAAGGCGCAGCACATTACCGTTAAATAAACCATTGCTCAGACTGCAAGTCAAAATTTATTACACTTTTTAACAATAACTTGCAACTGGTTCAGCTGTAATTGCAAATCAAAACGTTAAGGGTATGTGCACACACACTAATTACGTCCGTAATTGACGGACGTATTTCGGCCGCAAGTCCCGGACCGAACAGTGCAAGGAGCCGGGCTCCTAGCATCATACTTATGTACGACGCTAGGAGTCCCTGCCTCGCTGCAGGACAACTGTCCCGTACTGTAAACATGATTATACTACGGGACAGTTGTCCTGCAGCAAGGCAGGGACTCCTAGCGTCGTACATAAGTATGATGCTAGGAGCCCGGCTCCTTGCACTGTGTTCGGTCCGGGACTTGCGGCCGAAATACGTCCGTCAATTACGGACGTAATTAGTGTGTGTGCACATACCCTTACCGTACTTTTTCAGTTCATTCCTCCACCAGAAATCCATCAAATCCGTCATCTTCAGTGTCGGAGTTGAACAGTTGGGCGATTTCGGCATCAAGCATGGGGTCCTCCTCTTCATTATCCGAGTCGGTTTCGTTGCTGCTGCTAGGCTCTTCAGTGGTGATTCCAGCCTTCCTGAAAGCTCGGATGACACTGGAGACTGATACATTCTTCCAGGCATCCACGATCCACTGGCACATAGTGGCATAACTCGCACGGCGTTGCCTCCCTGTTTTGGTGAATGTGTGGTCACCTTCTGTCATCCAATGCTCCCATGCAGCTCGCAATTTAACTTTAAATGACCTGTTGATGCTGATATCTAGCGGCTGGAGCTCTTTGGTTAATCCACCAGGGATGACAGCAAGCTCCGAATTAGTTTTCTTCACTTGGGCTTTGACAGTATCGGTCAAGTGGGCGCGCATCGAGTCACAGACCAATAGGGATGGGGATTTGTGAAAAAAGCCACCCGGTCTCTTGACGTAGACCTCCCTCAGCCACTCACTCATCTTCTCCTCATCCATCCAGCCCTTTGGGTTAGCCTTAATGATGACACCAGCAGGAAAATTTTCTTTAGGCAAAGTCTTCCTCTTGAAAATTACCATGGGTGGTAGTTTCTGGCCATTAGCCTGACAAGCGAGAACTACAGTGAAAGATGACTTCTCATTTCCTGTGGTACGTATAGATATCGTACTGGTCCCTGTTTTCTCAACAGTACGGTTTACGGGGATATCGAAAGTGAGGGGAACCTCATCCATGTTAATAATGTGTTCTGGCTGGATATTCTTTTCATTTATCTTGGTTACGCAGTAGGTGCGGAAAATGGCCAGCTTCTCTTCATAATCCTTTGGTAATTGCTGGCACACAGTAGTTCTGGTGCGAATGGAGAGATGACGCCTTTGCATGAAACGAAAGCACCATGAAGGACCTCCTCGAAAGTCCTTGATCTCCATGTCACGTGCTAAAGCAGTGGCTTTGAGTCTAATAGAGACAGTGGAGACGCTTCTACATGCGTTTCTCTGTTCCATAACCCACTGTTCTATTTTGTCCTCCAACTGTGGCCACCTTGCTTTGTTTCCTCGGAAACTCAGTTTGGTCTTCTTTACTTGGCGGAGGTCATCTTCTTGTTTTCTCCACTTACGCACCATGGATTCATTAATGTTGAATTCTCTTGCAGCTGCCCTATTTCCATGCTCTACTGCATAACTTATAGCTTTAAGCTTGAAACCTGCATCATAAGCATGTCTCTTAACAGGAGGCATTTTTTGGGGTAGTGGGTATAGTTAACGCTAAAGCAAAGATATATTGCAAGGATCCTACAGAGCTGTAAGTATCACTCAGTGTGGCTCCTGATTACGGTGGCCGTAATGCTCAATCCATTTATGGATACTGTAAAAACCCAAGTGAAGAATAAATTCATAGGCGCACGGGGGGGAGGAGCATGGTGTGTGCTGTGGTATGCCGCCGCCGACCCCTGCCGCCCACGATAGAGGTAAAGGATCCTGTATGAACCCCTCTCTTTACTGTCGGGTTCATATATAAGGCGCACCGGATTATAAGGCGCACTTTCTATTTCTGAGAAATTCTCAACATTTTATGTGCGCCTTATAGTCCGGAAAATACGGTATACTCACACGACAGAGAAACTATAAAGCCATACTCACACGACAGAGAAACTATAAAGCTATACTCACACGACAGAGAAACGATAAAGCTATACTCACACGACAGAGAAACGATAAAGCTATACTCACACGACAGAGAAACTATAAAGCTATACTCACATGACAGAGAAACTATAAAGCTATACTCACACGACAGAGAAACGATAAAGCTATACTCACACGACAGAGAAACACTATAAAGCTATACTCACACGACAGAGAAAAAAACTATAAAGCCATACTCACACGACAGAGAAAAAAACTATAAAGCTATACTCACACGACAGAGAAACTATTAAGCCATACTCACACGACAGAGAAACTATAAAGCTATACTCACACGACAGAGAAACGATAAAGCTATACTCACACGACAGAGAAACGATAAAGCTATACTCACACGACAGAGAAAAACTATAAAGCTATACTCACACGACAGAGAAACGATAAAGCCATACTCACACGACAGAGAAACGATAAAGCTATACTCACACGACAGAGAAAAACTATAAAGCTATACTCACACGACAGAGAAACTATAAAGCCATACTCACACGACAGAGAAACTATAAAGCTATACTCACACGACAGAGAAACTATAAAGCTATACTCACACGACAGAGAAACTATAAAGCTATACTCACACGACAGAGAAACTATAAAGCTATACTCACACGACAGAGAAACTATAAAGCTATACTCACACGACAGAGAAAAAAATATGTACTCATCTGTCCGTTTTCATGGACGTTTTGCATCAGTGTGTCTCCAAATTTGTATCCATTTCTTGGCCGTTCTTTTTAACGGCCATTTGTCATCCATTTGCCATCTGTTTTTCACGGATGAATTTCATTTGTCAGGTTTTTTGTCCCAACCCCAGTGTAGATAATGGCCACATACATAGTGTCACAGTGCCCATCTAAATAGTGCCCCACACAGTGCCCATGTAGAAAGCACAAGTATCCCATGTAGAAGATGCCCACATAGTGCTACAATGCTAATGTAGATAGCGCCACACTGCCCCCTGTACATGGTGCCACACTCACATGGCATCGTTCCCGCACTGTCCTCTTCTCCAGCGATGCAAGCCTGGTATCTTCTGACCAGGCTTGCTCCAGCGGAGCGACACAGGCGGCGCGATTACTTAATAGCGGGGAAGGGAAACAGCGCTGTCAATTGTATCCACATCCTAAGAACGCAGATACAATTGAGTCCCGTTGTGAGGGCCAGGGTCGCAGCCGATAAGTTTTTAACTGCCATCACACGAACGAAAATAGAACATGTTCTATTTTTTTATGGGCAAGAAATGACCGTGTGAATACACCCATAAAAATGTATCCTTCTAAAAATGGCCGTGAGACAGGCGTTAAAAAAACCAAAACAAATGGCCATCACGTGGTCGTTTTTCACTGTTGTGTAAATATAGTCTAATAGAAAGATTTGTACTTCTTTCACGTTTGGTTCGACTCCTAGTACTGCCGTGGCATTAAGTTACTTTTTAATCATCATATGACTTGACTATTCTAAGTCTGAGTATTAGTAATGATCTGAGTTTTAAAAGCGGAATAAATATAAGCTTACAGAAAGTAACAATGTAAACAGACACAGTAGAGCTTGAAAATACCTGATCTCCTGTATGATACATTACTTGTAAATGCAGTGTTCAAGATCACCACAAGATGGCAGGCTGTGTCTGTGTTCAAGGTTTTCTATGGTGTTTCACGGATACTCACAAAGGAGATCTGTCAGCAGGTTTATTTCATGTTAATATGCAAAGCACTAGTCCTGTATATAAAAGAACTACTTTCCCAAGCGTTGGGTTATTTTCTAGGCAGACAGGCATTTTCCTTGCAGCAAGTTGTCGGCCTACCGCATTCGCTCCCCGAAAGGTGGTACTTCTTGGGTTCTCATTGAGCGCCTATGAAGATGACCATAGACCTGAGAGAAATGTCAGCTATTTATCGCTCACTTTTTTTAGTGCATATAACCAATAAAAAATATGTCAATATTATTGTCCGCAGTGCTGTGAGCCTGGCTGAAATCTCACGTCTTTGGTCAGGTTTAGCTTTGGCTTTCCTTTGCCTTGTATACAAGTTATAGTGCTGAATTGTCTTGTAGCTCTGCACTACAATTGCCAGCCTTGCCTTCTGAAAACAGAAATTATTTGCATGTCCCCACGTGCATTACAAACCCCTACAGACTCCTCATCTTAAAGTTTCCCTCCAAAAATATGTCCTCCCCTGATCTGACATCAGGCATGGAGATATGCTAGTGCACACTGGGTGGTAGTTGCCATGGCAACCATGTGTCACTCGGAGAGTCTCATGTTAAATAAGGACGTGTACACAATACTCTCCGGCGTTGTGCGGTTGCCTCGGCAACTGTACTACACAAACGTTCACTAGCAAATCTCCGTGCCTGATGTCAGACCGGGTGGTAGAACAGACTTGGCGGGACACGTTAAGAAAAAGACATCATTGCTGTCAATGTCACAAACTGCGCAAAAACAATATCAAATTGGCACATGCGGCCTTATGGCTGGTGTACTTTACACCAATTTTTTGCCGCATTCCATTAATAAATTTGGGACCTTTTACTAGACCCTAGGGGAGTCCTTTTCGTAGACCCTAGGGGAACACTCACATCATACAAAAAAAATTAAAATGATTGAATTTTTTTTTAAAATAAATAAAAGACACGGGCAAAATGCAGAAAGCTTTGTTCATATCTGCGTCAGGGCTCTGACTGAAACAAACGGAAACCATAAGTCGTTTTGACGGAATGAATAGTGTAGTAGACAACGGTATTGCTTCTTTCAAAACGACGGAACCCTTGCACAACTGAGACAATCGGAATGTGAACGAAGCCCAAGTTGCCTAACCGGTATGATGATGAATTTTTGCATTTCTAGTAAAGAAATACAATGTTTACATGTGTTCTCGGTAAATTGATATACAGGGCAGAAGCTTCTTCTCCAGTAGTAATGTGATCCAGCTACAGAAAGGTATTCTGCTCATACAATAGAACACTAGTTTCCCACTGGAACCTAAAACCAAGTCTTCAATAGATGGTATACAGGGTACCAAGCTACGGCAAGATGTCTGATAACACGCGAGGCCAAAAAATAAAATGCATCGCTCGTCGGCAGCACATCTCGACGTGTGAACAGGGGATGTGCTGCCAACAGGATGCAAAATGTATGGGGACATAATATCGTATTAGAGATCGTCCCCCCCCCCCCCCATAAATTTCAATCACTGCTCAGTTTAAAGAGGCTCTGTCACCAGATTTTGCAACCCCTATCTGCTATTGCAGCAGATCGGCGCTGCAATGTAGATTACAGTAACGTTTTTATTTTTTAAAAACGAGCATTTTTGGCCAAGTTATGACCATTTTCGTATTTATGCAAATGAGGCTTGCAAAAGTACAACTGGGCGTGTTGAAAAGTAAAAGTACAACTGGGCGTGTATTATGTGTGTACATCGGGGCGTGTTAACTACTTTTACTAGCTGGGCTTTCTGACGAGAAGTATCATCCACTTCTCTTCACAACGCCCAGCTTCTGGCAGTGCAGCACTGTGACGTCACTCACAGGTCCTGCATCGTGTCGGCACCAGAGGCTACAGATGATTCTGCAGCAGCATCAGCATTTGCAGGTAAGTAGCTACATCGACTTACCTGCAAACGCCGATGCTGCTGCAGAATCAACTGAAGCCTCTGGTGCCGATGTGTCCTCGCTCGTCTGACACGATGCAGGACCTGTGAGTGACGTCACAGCAGTGATCAGGCAGAAGCTGGGCGTTGTGAAGAGAAGTGGATGATACTTCTCATCAGAACGGCCAGCTAATAAAAGTATTAAAAACGCCCCGATGTACACACATAATACACGCCCACTTGGACTTTTACTTTTAAACACACCCACTTGGACTTTTGCAAGCCTCATTTGCATAAATACGAAAATGGTCATAACTTGGCCAAAAATGCTCGTTTTTTAAAAATAAAAACGTTACTGTAATCTACATTGCAGCGCCGATCTGCTGCAATAGCAGATAGGGGTTGCAAAATCTGGTGACAGAGCCTCTTTAAATGGAGCAAACGGGTGCCGTT
Organism: Rhinoderma darwinii; assembly: GCF_050947455.1. Taxonomy (NCBI): domain Eukaryota; kingdom Metazoa; phylum Chordata; class Amphibia; order Anura; family Rhinodermatidae; genus Rhinoderma; species Rhinoderma darwinii. Next base: position 115,067,081 of record NC_134687.1, read on the forward strand.
CAACATATCTTTATAGCCGCTCGTTTAATCTGCCGTGTAAAAGCACCTTAAGGATAACGGTTTTTCCAGATCCTATGAGAAATTTTGAGAAGTATCTCAGCACTTCGACCCGCCTAGTCCAGTAAGTGTTACCACTCTATCTGGACTCCAGCTGCAGGACTACCTAGATGGATAGTTTGAAGACTGGCCACTTGAATCCCTGTTTGGACTATGGGAAGTTTACCGGGTATAACACAGACTACCGGTTAATACTACACAGGTTTTATTGGTTTTTAGATCCCTCACACTCAATAGCCAGCAAGAATTAGGAGTAGATTGCACAAGACAATACAGTAATGTGCTATTTGAGGATACAATTATAGAGCAACAATAAGGAATATATTTTGTCAAAAAGTGGTGCTAAGGAAAACTGGATAAGTTGCCCGCAGCAACCAATAAAATTGCTGCTTTATTTAAAAAAAACAAAAAACTGAAAAATGAGAGCCAAAATCTGATTGGTTGCTATGGGCAACTTGCTTTACACCACTTTGATAAATCTCCCCCAGATGTGTAGCAACTGGAGATATGCATTGGATTTTTAGTCATTAGTGTAGAACTAGTCAGTGGATTTTGCATACGACAGACCCACAAATATGAAAGCCCACTATACACAGCAACACCACTAATACCCTCTTATAACATATGGAAAATGTAGCATAACAAAATATGTGATATATAATAAAGCACCGCACATGCAGCAAAAGCAATGAGCCCATCCTCACAGCACTTCTAACGGCTTCTCACAGGGGTACCAACCGAGAGGCGACAATTCCCTAGGAAACGTAGCGCAGGGACAGGACGCTTCTGAAAGAAACTCATGTCATCCCACCACTGGTGAATTAGGACAAGCTTCGATGAACACATTGTCAGTGACTCTCTTAGAACAGGCTGTGGCCTCTTTGAGAATAACGTTCAGTGCTTTGCTGTAAATTCTACCCTCAATGACACGTTACAATGGGGCCAGGAACACAGTATGGCCGACCACAGTGCGGAGGGCTCATTAGCTATGCCGGAGAATGGTAAACATCGCCTAATTATTACATTCATTACTCCCTCTATGTGCATCAAGCCTCTCTGGTCAAACAAGATGGCAGCAAGCCAGAAGTTTCCCTGAATGGCTACAAGTTAGTATTTTGTAGTAATGTCTCAAGAGAAAGACAAATCAACAGTTTCAGGAACATTTGCGTACAGAGTACGGAAAAAAATAATAATATAAGATTAGAAGAACCAGAATGTGTCTAGTCATGCAAATAAATAGTCCCATCCCACCTGATCAGATTTGTTTTACTTTACTGGGTGACCAGTCCTATGGCAGTTACAATGTTTACTTATATATATACAGTGAAGGAAATAAGTATTTGATCCCTTGCTGATTGTGTAAGTTTGCCCACTGTCAAAGACATGAACAGTCTAGAATTTTTAGGCAAGGTTAATTTTACCAGTGAGAGATAGATTATATAAAAAAGAAAACAGAAAATCACATAGTCAAAATTATATCTATTTATTTGCATTGTGCACAGAGAAATAAGTATTTGATCCCCTACCAACCATTAGGAGATCAGCCTCCTCCAGACCAGTTACACGCTCCAAATCAACTTGGTGCCTGCATTAAAGACAGCTGTCTTAAATGGTCACCTGTATAAAAGACTTCTGTCCACAGACTCAATTAATCAGTCTGACTCTAACCTCTACAACATGGGCAAGACCAAAGAGCTTTCTAAGGATGTCAGGGACAAGATCATAGACCTGCACAAGGCTGGAATGGGCTACAAAACCATAAGTAAGACGCTGGGTGAGAAGGAGACAACTGTTGGTGCAATAGTAAGAAAATGGAAGACATACAAAATGACTGTCAATCGACATCGATCTGGGGCTCCATGCAAAATCTCACCTCGTGGGGTATCCTTGATCCTGAGGAAGGTGAGAGCTCAGCCGAAAACTACACGGGGGGAACTTGTTAGTAATCTCAAGGCAGCTGGGACCACAGTCACCAAGAAAACCATTGGTAACACATTACGCCGTAATGGATTAAAATCCTGCAGTGCCCGCAAGGTCCCCCTGCTCAAGAAGGCACATGTACAGGCCCGTCTGAAGCTTGCAAATGAACATCTGGATGATTCTGAGAGTGATTGGGAGAAGGTGCTGTGGTCAGATGAGACTAAAATTTAGCTCTTTGGCATTAACTCAACTCGCCGTGTTTGGAGGAAGAGAAATGCTGCCTATGACCCAAAGAACACCGTCCCCACTGTCAAGCATGGAGGTGGAAACATTATGTTTTGGGGGTGTTTATCTGCTAAGGGCACAGGACTACTTCACCGCATCAATGGGAGAATGGATGGAGCCATGTACCGTCAAATCCTGAGTGACAACCTCCTTCCCTCCACCAGGACATTAAAAATGGCTCGTGGCTGGGTCTTCCAGCACGACAATGACCCGAAACATACAGCCAAGACAACAAAGGAGTGGCTCAAAAAGAAGCACATTAAGGTCATGGAGTGGCCTAGCCAGTCTCCAGACCTTAATCCCATCGAAAACTTATGGAGGGAGCTGAAGATCCGAGTTGCCAAGCGACAGCCTCGAAATCTTAATGATTTACAGATGATCTGCAAAGAGGAGTGGGCCAAAATTCCATCTAACATGAGTGCAAACCTCATCATCAACTACTAAAAATGTCTGACTGCTGTGCGTGCCAACAAGGGTTTTGCCACCAAGTATTAAGTCTTGTTTGCCAAAGGGATCAAATATTTATTTCTCTGTGCACAATGCAAATAAATATATATAATTTTGACAATGTGATTTTTTTTTATATAATCTATCTCTCACTGGTAAAATTAACCTAGCCTAAAAATTCTAGACTGTTCATGTCTTTGACAGTGGGCAAACTTACAAAATCAGCAAGGGATCAAATACTTATTTCCTCCACTGTATATACCCTCCTGTAATTTGCCGTTCGTCCCCAGTTGTCAAACAAAATCCATCCCTAGTTACAGACGAACTACAGAAGGGGGTAATGTGTCTCTTCAATGCCGCAAATACAAGTCCATGGAGAGGGGAGGGGGAGCACACACACAAAGACAAGAAGCAGTTTCTGGTAAGAGTTATATGTCACCCCAGTGCTGGATTCCTAGCTACACTGTTATGTAATCTCTCCTCCATGCTGCTGCAGCTTTTATATGTATGTGACAGATAGCACACATAGAAGAGGAGAATCCTGCTCTCCTATCCCTGTTTATAGAAGAGTGGGGGTGAGAGAAGGGGGCGAGAGCGAGAGATTGAGCCTGCTGAGGGAAAAAACGTATAAGTAGTACAGAATACATGTCGTATAATGGTCAGAAATAGTGTAATTCCTCATGAACACACATATCCAAAGCAGAAAAAAAACATCACATCAAATTTCCTTCTGGACTTGGTGATTTTAAAAATGCAGGCTTTCTTTATTTGTTTTTTTGAGATGGATTTTAGGACCAAGCCATTTTTCTTTTTTTTTTCGTTTTTCACTCCCCACATTCCAAGAGCCATCACTTTTTTATTTCTCCGTCAATAGAGTGGTGCGAGGGCTTATTGTTTGCGGAAAAAGTGGTTTCTAATGGAACTATTTAAAAGTACCATATAATGTACTTGGAAACGGAAAAAAAAAAATCTTTGCGGACTGAAATTGGAAAAAACAGATTCCTACATTGTTTTTAGTTTTCACTATGCGGTAAAAACGACAACTTAACTTTATTCTGCAGCTCAATATGATTACAGGGATACCCAATTTAGGCTATGTTCACACGGAGTATTTTGCAGAGTTTCTTGACGCGGAAACCACGTCGCAAAACTCGGCAAAAACGGCCCTAAAATGCCTCCCATTGATTTCAATGGGAGGCGTCGGCGTCTTTTTCCCGCGAGCAGTAAAACTGCCTCGTGGGAAAAAGAAGCGACATACCCTATCTTCGGGCGTTTACGCCTCTGACCTCCCATTGACTTCAATGGGAGGCAGGAGAAAGCGTATTTCGCGGGCGAAAAACGGCGCGAAAATCGCCGCGAAAATCGGCGTGCAGGGAGAGGAAAATTTGCCTCAAACTTCCAAACTGAATTTTGAGGCAGATATTCCTCCTGCAAAATACTCCGTGTGAACATAGCCTTATATAGTTTTTTTATATAATTTGTTCCTTTAAAAAAAAATCGTGTCACCACATTCTGAGAGCCATAACTTTTTTATTTTCCCGTGAATCGAGCAGTGTGACTGTTTATTTTTTGCAGGACGAGCTATATGTTTTTATTGGTACCATTTTTTGGTACATACAACTTTTTGATCACTTATTATTACATTTTTTTGTGAGCTAAGGTGACCGAAAAACAACGATTTTGGCGTTCACCGTGTGAATTAAATAATGGTATATTGTAATAGTTTCGAATTTTCAACACTTGCATAGAATGCGAGCTACGCGGTTTGCGTAATTACCACCATTCACTTCTATGGGACTTAAAGAGGCTCTGTCACCAGATTTTGCAACCCCTATCTGCTATTGCAGCAGATAGGCGCTGCAATGTAGATTACAGTAACGTTTTTATTTAAAAAAAACGAGCATTTTTGGCCAAGTTATGACCATTTTTGTAGTTATGCAAATGAGGTTTGCAAAAGTCCAAGTGGGTGTGTTTAAAAGTAAAAGTCCAAGTGGGTGTGTATTATGTGCGTACATCGGGGCGTTTTTAATACTTTTACTAGCTGGGCGCTCTGATGAGAAGTAACATCCTCTTCTCTTCAGAACGCCCAGCTTGTGACAGTGCAGATCTGTGACGTCACTCACAGGTCCTGCATCGTGACGGCCACATCGGCACCAGAGGCTACAGTTGATTCTGCAGCAGCATCAGCGTTTGCAGGTAAGTCGACGTCACAGGTCTGCACTGTCAGAAGCTGGGCGTTGTGAAGAGAAGAGGATGTTACTTCTCTTCACAGCCTCTTTAAGGAAATAGCGGATCCGCATCTATCTGACATTTATGACATATCCTGTGGATATGCAATAAATGTCTCTCATGGGAAAACCCCTTTAAATGTGAATATGATCAGCTTTATAAAATGTATTATCTGGCAAGTGACACCAATGTAAGAGGAGAGTTGTGCCACAATCATTGGTTGACAGGAAGGGGTGAAGAAGACAAAGGGCTAGATTAACTATTGCTGTTGCGCCAGTTGTTGCTCTGGCTTAAGTTGCTTCTTTGTTTGTGGGCGAGCAAATCCAATTAATCAAACATATTACTGATTTGCGCCGAAAAACAAACAAACAGATGTCATCGCCTCACTAGACTCTTTTCAAAAAAGGGTGTAGCTTAAAATGTACCGAAAATTTGTCGCAAAAAAAATGGTGTAAGCCAAATCAAACAAGGAGTGGCATAAGGAAGTTAAGAGTGTCTAATATGTCTAGCAAGATGCGCCAAATTTATCAAACTGAATGAGCCACCGTGATAAATTGAGCACATCTTCTGACTGGTCTTAGATATTGCTGTCTAGTATTCGTAAATCTTCCACAAAGACTTGATGTCAGCCCTATGGCTGTCTGGAAGTAACTTCTTCTAAAAAAATAAGTATTGAGCACAAACCACTAAGCTTACAGAAGAAAGAGTACTCACAGTTACTGGAGAAAAACTATTCCCCAAGGAAACGGTGTCAACAGTATTTTAGACAAAGAAATAGCTCCCTTGTGGATGAAACATGCAGTTTAAGTTAGCTCTAAAACATCGTTCCTTCCCAGACAATTCTATGGGTGAAATGGCAACAGCTCAGAAAGCTCGGCTGTTTCCTTACTCCTAGCCACCTCGTAACTCAGTAACTAGCCACAGCAGGAGAAGGTAAGACGAGGGGTCATAGGGCTCCGTTCTAGAGATAGCAGCTGGTCCCAGAGGTGGCATATCCTGTGTATATGCCACAAATGTCTGAGATGGGAATACCCCATTAAAGACTTCACTTTTAACATTATTTGCATTTCCATAAATTAAGAATTAAAGCTGATACATACAAAACAGAAAGAAGAACTGCAAATAGTATAAAGTTCTCAGTATATTGGACAGAAAAGTGAAGTCAGAACCATGTCTTCCCTTCTGTAAGAATACAACACAATATAACGGCACATTCGACATGCAAGTTTCACTTCTACACAAAGAAAACGTGCGGTGGAGCCACAAGACAACGTAAGCAAAATATGTGTGTATGTTTAATACTTTCTACCCTACCCTCTAAAAATATGCATAGCTTAGTGGCACGAAAGGTACTTTAAACCTTGGCTGGAAAACGTATTCATTATTCATATATAGTTTTCACTGTTGCTCTTACCTAACACACTTTCTGGGTTGATCCAATATTTATGAAAATGGAGCACTAGGTACATGAATGATGCATATTAAGGCCAATGGTCTTGTGGTCCTAGATCCTGTCATCTTGTTAGCCTGCATTCACATGCGTATTACTTCCTTTACAAAGGAGCGGCAGCTAATTAGAGTTAGATGACAGGGAAACCGCAAAAAAGAAACAAATGACTTTGAATAGAGGAAACTGAGGGATTTGTCACAGAAACTCAATCTCTACAAGTCTCCAGCTCTCCACTGTTGACCAGTAGTTGAGGCTACTTATCGCTATGAGAGATGGCGGTGCAGTCCTATGGGAGTCACAAAAGCAGATGGAGCTACAAAGAAACTGTGGATCACGCACTAATTTCCTAGTAACAAGGCTTCCCAACCTCTTTAAAGGGGTTGTCCAGGCGCGGACAACTGTCGACCTATCCACAGGATAGGTCATCAGTATATGATCGGTGGGTGTCAGATACCGGGACTGGTCAGCTGTCTTGGCTGCCTCCGGGCACCGTATGTCATTGGACACTATGCAGTATTCGGAGTCGGAAGCAGTTGGCTTCGAACACTGCATAGTGGTCGCGCTATTCTGTGACCGGAGCCATCTGCTTCTGGCATGGACATCCGATGCCCTAAGACAGCCGGAGCAGCTGATCGATGCGGAGTCTGGGTGTCGGACCCGCACCGATCATATACTGATGACCTATTCTGTGGATAAGTCATCAGCTATCCGTGCCTTGACAACCCCTTCAAAGCTTCTTAAATTTTAACAGATTTCCAGGCTCCTCTAACCTATTTGCAGTCAGAATCGTGGGTGCTGTATTTGCTCGGGTGACTAGGAATTGTTCCCCACTCAGTGCTGCATTGCATTACACATGAACAAAAAAAAATACAAAATACAAAAATTGCCATTAAGGTTGGTGTTTTGGGCTGACTACTCACCTGCTGTCAGAATATTATAGCAGCATCATATAATAGAGGTAAATAAATATATATTAGATTGTGAGTCAAGTCCAGAGGGTCTACTGGAAGCTGCCCAGGTATATACTGGGATGTGACAGGACATTGCGCAGCCTGGCACTATACACAGAAGTCTGCGGATCACTGGGCATGTGGTTTCAGGCTGCTTATAACTTAACATTTGTGCTGTGTTCAGTCTAATTGCTTTATTGACTTAAAAGCATTATTCACAGCCATTCAAGCTCAACAGCAACAGCTTGAGAGAGAAACGGAGTCCTCCTGCCTTAAGGCATTAAAGATGGCCGACTACACAAATATTTACCAATGTGTTAGTCATCCAATGATGGGCAATTTCAATGCAAATGATTTGTGGTTAATGTACGATAAGTTTTCTTTTTATGGAACACAACCACTATTCAAAAGAAACGCTATAACAAAGTTGGTGCCGATTTGCCAAGACCTGATGCAGCTGTAAAGGATCTGCCAGGCACAGCTTCGGGGTTAACTCCCAGAACTAATCAGTCAGCACCTGAGAATACATCCCTGAGACTGACTCCTGCTTCCACCATTCAGGCTGGCAGGCTTAGGAGTGGGAGAGCCTATCATAACCTGGCCAGACTCAGCTAGCTCCCGCCCTCGGTCTATTTAAGCCTGCACTTCCTGTCCGTCGGTGCTTGTTATTGCTTGTGTTTCTTTCCTTGTGGTTTCCTGGCCAATCTACAGCTCCTGCTATTTTTGATCCTGCTCCATACAGACCCTGGCTTACCGACTACTCTTCTGCTTTTCGTTTTGTACCTCGCACACTCCTGGCTTGACTCGGCTCGTTCACCACTCTAGTTGCTCACGGTGTTGCCGTGGGCAACGGCCCCTTTTCCTTGCTTGTGTTCCTTTGTATGTTTGTCGTGTTTGTCGTGCACTTACTGAGCGCAGGGACCGCCGCCCAGTTGTACCCCGTCGCCTAGGGCGGGTCGTTGCAAGTAGGCAGGGACAGAGTGGCGGGTAGATTAGGGCTCACTTGTCCGTCTCCCTACCCCCTGCCATTACATAATAACAAGCCCATACCTAGTCTACCCCTGGTCCATGACACCACTATGGATCCCCGTGAGACCCTGGCTCAGCAAATGCAGGGTCTCTCCCTACAGGTCCAGGCCCTGGCTCAGAGGGTCAACCAGCCTGATGCTACCCTGGTAGTTCCCCTCACCGCACCTCTTGAACCCCACCTCAAGTTGCCCGACCGGTTCTCAGGGGACCGGAGGGCTTTTCTCTCCTTTCGGGAGAGTTGTAGGCTTTACTTTCGTTTAAAGCCTCATTCCTCAGGTTCTGAGAGCCAGCGGGTGGGTATAATTATGTCCCGGCTCCAGGAAGGGCCCCAAGAGTGGGCCTTCTCCTTGGCTCCTGACGCCCCTGAACTTTCCTCCGTTGATTGTTTCTTTTCTGCTCTCGGACTTATTTATGACGAGACTGACAGGACTGCCTTTGCCGAGAGTCAGCTGGTGACCTTAATTCAGGGTAAGAGACCTGTTGAGGAGTATTGCTCTGACTTTCGGAAGTGGTGCGTAGCTTCTCGGTGGAATGACCCTGCCTTAAGGTGCCAGTTTAGGTTGGGTCTGTCGAATGCCCTGAAAGACCTGCTAGTTAGCTATCCCTCTTCTGACTCCCTAAACCAGGTTATGGCTTTAGCGATACGACTTGACCGACGTCTCAGGGAACGACAACGTGAACGTTTATGTGTTTTCTCCTCCGACTCCCCCATGATGCCTCCCGAAGCTCCGTTGCTTCGTTCCTCCCCGAAAGATTCAGAGATACCTATGCAACTCGGGGCCTCCGTGTCCCCCCCCAACAACGTAGAGAATTCCGCAGGAAGAATGGTCTCTGCTTCTACTGTGGGGACGACTAGCATCAAGTGAACAACTGTCCTAAGCGTAAGATTGCAGCCAGAGAACTTCCGCGTCTAAGTGATCATCGGGGAGGTCACTTAGGCGCACAGGTATTTCCCCTAAATATGAAACGTACTAAGATCTTGCTTCCCTTTCAGGTCTCTTTTGGTGGTAGGTCTGCTACCGGCAGTGCCTTCGTGGATTCAGGGTCCTCTACTAATAGCATGTCTGTGGAATTTGCTATGTCCCTTGCTATGCCTCTGATTGATTTGCCTAAACCTGTCCCGGTAGTGGGTATCGACTCCACTCCTCTTGCTAATGGTTATTTTACACAGCATACCCCTGTTTTTGAACTCCTTGTTGGCTCCATGCATTTGGAGCAATGCTCTGTACCGTTGATGCAGGGATTATCGTACGATTTGGTTCTAGGTCTTCCCTGGTTGCAGTTGCATAATCCTACGTTTGACTGGAATACTGGGGATCTTACCAAATGGGGTAATGAATGTTGTACGTCATGTTTTTCTGTTAATTCTATTTCTCCCCCTAAGGAGGCGAATACGCTACCCGAGTTTGTTCAGGACTTCGCTGATGTTTTCTCTAGGGAGGCCTCCGAAGTGTTACCTCCTCATAGAGAATACGATTGCGCTATCGAATTGGTACCAGGAGCTAAGCTTCCTGAGGGTAGGATATTTAATCTTTCTTGTCCCGAACGTGAAGCTATGAGAGTGTATATCCAGGAATCCCTTGCCAAGGGTTACATTCGTCCCTCTTCTTCTCCGGTAGGTGCTGGCTTCTTCTTCGTGGGGAAGAAGGATGGTGGTCTTAGGCCGTGCATTGACTACCGTAGCCTGAATAAGGTCACGGTAAGGAACCAGTATCCCCTTCCTTTGATTCCTGATCTCTTTAATCAGGTTCAGGGGGCCCAATGGTTTTCTAAATTGGATCTACGGGGGGCGTATAACCTTATTCGCATCAAAGAGGGGGATGAGTGGAAGACTGCGTTTAACACGCCCGAAGGCCATTTCGAATACCTCGTCATGCCCTTTGGGTTGTGTAATGCCCCTGCGGTCTTCCAGAATTTCATAAATGAGATTTTGAGAAATTACCTGGGGATTTTTCTGGTAGTGTACCTTGATGACATACTGGTGTTTTCCAAGGACTGGTCCTCCCACATTGAGCATGTCAGGAAGGTGCTCCAGGTCCTTCGGGAAAATAAACTGTTTGCCAAAACCGAAAAATGTGTGTTTGGGGTACAGGAGATTCCATTTTTGGGTCAAATCCTCACTCCTCATGAATTTCGCATGGACCCCGCCAAGGTTCAGGCTGTGGCGGAATGGGTCCAACCTGCCTCCCTGAAGGCGTTACAGTGTTTTTTGGGGTTCGCTAATTATTACAGGAGATTTATTGCTAACTTCTCGGTCATCGCTAAGCCCCTTACGGACCTCACTCGCAAAGGTGCTGATCTCCTCCACTGGCCTCCTGAGGCTGTCCAGGCTTTTGAGGTCCTTAAGAAGTGCTTTGTCTCAGCCCCGGTGCTGGTTCAGCCCAACCAAATGGAGCCATTTATCGTGGAAGTTGACGCATCTGAGGTGGGAGTGGGGGCTGTCTTGTCCCAGGGTACCAGGTCCCTCACCCATCTCCGCCCCTGTGCCTACTTCTCCAGGAAGTTTTCGCCAACTGAAAGTAACTATGATATTGGCAACCGCGAACTCTTAGCCATTAAATGGGCATTTGAAGAGTGGCGCCACTTCCTGGAGGGGGCTAGGCACCAGGTAACGGTCCTTACCGACCACAAGAATCTGGTTTTCCTAGAATCTGCCCGGAGGCTAAACCCGAGACAAGCTCGATGGGCGTTATTTTTTACCAGATTCAATTTTTTGGTTACCTATAGGGCTGGGTCTAAAAATATTAAGGCTGATGCACTGTCGCGTAGCTTCATGGCCAGCCCTCCTTCGGAGGAAGATCCTGCTTGTATTTTGCCTCCAGGTATAATCATTTCCTCGATCAATTCTGATTTAGTCTCTGATATTGCTGCTGATCAAGGTGCAGCTCCCGGGAACCTTCCTGAGAACAAGCTGTTTGTTCCCCTGCAATTCCGGCTAAGGGTACTTAGGGAAAATCATGACTCCGCACTATCTGGCCATCCAGGCACCCTGGGTACCAAACACCTCATTACCAGAAATTATTGGTGGCCTGGGTTGCCTAAAGACGTTAAGGCCTACGTCGCCGCTTGTGAGGTTTGTGCTAGGTCCAAGACTCCCAGGTCCCGACCAGCGGGCTTACTGCGTTCGTTGCCCATTCCCCAGAGACCTTGGACACATATCTCCATGGATTTTATCACCGATTTGCCTCCATCCCAAGGCAAGTCGGTGGTGTGGGTGGTGGTGGACCGCTTCAGTAAGATGTGCCACTTTGTGCCCCTCAAGAAACTACCCAACGCCAAAACGTTGGCTACCTTGTTTGTCAAACACATCCTGCGTCTCCATGGGGTCCCTGTCAATATTGTTTCGGACAGAGGGGTACAATTTGTTTCATTGTTTTGGAGAGCCTTCTGTATGAAGTTGGGGATTGATCTGTCCTTCTCCTCTGCCTTCCATCCTGAAACCAATGGCCAAACGGAGAGGACTAATCAATCTCTAGAACAATACTTAAGGTGTTTTGTCTCTGACTGTCAATTTGATTGGGTCTCTTTCATTCCCCTCGCCGAATTTTCCCTTAATAACCGGGTCAGTAACTCGTCAGGGGTCTCTCCTTTTTTTTGTAATTTTGGGTTTAATCCACGGTTCTCCTCCGTTTCACCTGGTAGTTCCAACAATCCTGAGGTAGAGGTCGTTCATCGGGAACTGTGCACAGTCTGGGCCCAGGTTCAGAAAAACCTAGAGGTGTCCCAGAGCGTACAAAAAACTCAGGCCGATAGAAGACGTTCTGCTAACCCCCTGTTTATGGTCGGGGATCTGGTGTGGTTGTCGTCTAGGAACTTGCGTCTCAAGGTTCCGTCCAAGAAGTTTGCTCCCCGGTTTATTGGGCCGTATAAGGTCATTGAGGTCCTCAATCCTGACTCCTTCCGGCTGGAGTTACCCCCGTCTTTTCGGATACACGACGTGTTTTATGCCTCCCTCCTCAAACGCTGCTCCCCGTCCTTGGCTCCCTCGAGGAGACCTCCTGTTCCCATCCTCACCCCGGAGGGGGTGGAATTCGAGGTGGCCAGGATTGTGGACAGCAAGATGGTCCAAGGCTCCCTCCAGTACCTGGTCCATTGGAGAGGATACGGGCCCGAGGAGAGGACTTGGGTACCCGCCCAGGATGTTCACGCTGGGGTATTGGTCAGGAGGTTCCACCTTCGTTTCCCCAGTAAGCCAGGTCCACTTAGAAAGGGTCCGGTGGCCCCTCATAAAAGGGGGGGTACTGTAAAGGATCTGCCAGGCACAGCTTCGGGGTTAACTCCCAGAACTAATCAGTCAGCACCTGAGAATACATCCCTGAGACTGACTCCTGCTTCCACCATTCAGGCTGGCAGGCTTAGGAGTGGGAGAGCCTATCGTAACCTGGCCAGACTCAGCTAGCTCCCGCCCTCGGTCTATTTAAGCCTGCACTTCCTGTCCCTCGGTGCTTGTTATTGCTTGTGTTTCTTTCCTTGTGGTTTCCTGGCCAAGCTACAACTCCTGCTATTTTTGATCCTGCTCCATACAGACCCTGGCTTACCGACTACTCTTCTGATTTTCGTTTTGTACCTCGCACACTCCTGGCTTGACTCGGCTCGTTCACCACTCTGGTTGCTCACGGTGTTGCCGTGGGCAACGGCCCCTTTTCCTTGCTTGTGTTCCTTTGTATGTTTGTCGTGCACTTACTGAGCGCAGGGACCGCCGCCCAGTTGTACCCCGTCGCCTAGGGCGGGTCGTTGCAAGTAGGCAGGGACAGAGTGGCGGGTAGATTAGGGCTCACTTGTCCGTCTCCCTACCCCCTGCCATTACAGCAGCACTATATTCTCTTTTGTAAGCCAGATGAGTAGCGCAGGTTGCTGCCGCCACAAAGCTCAGACTGTTTAGCGGGAAAAAACAACATGGCCACCATTATAGCTTCCCCAGACCCCTGCATGATACCATTATATATGCTCTGTATTGCCGCATAACTAAGTAGACTTGTCATTCAGGAATCTGGAAATGCAGCAGACAGCCCCTTTGGGAGCAGGAAGGCTTCCTTCACACACACTTTTTTTTGTGGCTTTTAAAAATCGCCATGAATTTCATGCGTTTTTTAGTCACACATTTTTGGCATGCAAAACCAACCACTTACTGTGATTTCGAAAAAAAATTAAAAAAAAACGCCACTGACCCAAAAAACACGAGAGAAGGGGGGGGGGGGACAAAAAAAACCTGCACTCTTTGTAGTGCGTTTAATACACTGTGTAAAAAAAAATAAAAATGAAGGGAACTCTTAAATCACACATCGGATCTCGATGAACAAAAGATTCAAGTTAAGAATCTTTGCTGACATAAAGTAGTTGAATAGAATGACATATTAAGACAATGGAAACCAAAATCATCAACCAACGGAGGACTGTATTTCAAATCGTCCCGAAAAGCGAAGTGCATACAGGCACATGGGGGTCATACACACTACAGACAACGTCTAGGCATGCTCCTGATGACAGCTGGATCAGGCCATCAGTGAGCTCCTGGACAGTCCGTGGCGCTACTTGGCGGCGTTGGATGCATTGATTCATAATGTCCCAGAGGTTTCCAATTGTATTCAGGCCTGGGGAACCTGAGTGCAAGTCATCATGCATGAACTGCCGACACACTCAAGCCACGAGGCAGGGCATTGTGCAGGACCCACTGCACCAGCGTATGGTCTGACAAGGGCTCTGAGGATTTCAGTGTACCATTGGCTATCATGTGGAGGTTTGTGCGACCCTACAAGGATATGCCTTCCCTAACCCATTGCCAAACCGGTCATGCTGGATGATGTTGCAGGCATCATAATGGTCACCATGGCGTCTCCAGACTCTTAAGTCGGTCACATGCTCAATGTAAACCTGCTATCATCTGTGAAGAGAACGGAGCGCCATTGGCAGACTTGCCAATTCTGGTGTTCTCTTGCAAACGCCAAACGAGCTACACGATGCTAGGCTATAAGGACAGGTCCCGCTACAGGATGTCAGGCCCTCCTGCCACCCCATGAATATGGTTTCTGACAGTTCATACAGAAACATGCACACCAGTAGTCCGCTGAAGGTGATTTTGTGGGCTCTGGCAGTGCTCCTCTAATTCCTCCTTGCACAAAGGAGCAGATACCGATCCGACTGATGGGTTAATGCCCTTTCTACGGGCCTGCCCGGTTCTCCTCGTATAACATCCCGTGTCCTAGTATCTGCTCCATGCTCATGTGCTACAACACGGCTGAATAGAATAGAATTATTAACCCTCTCATGGCCAAAGGTCAAGTCCGTGTCCCGGTCAAACTTTCCATTTTTGAGATGCAGTTCTTTAAACAATAATATCTTTGCCACCGCTTTGAATATCACTATTTTTACTTTGGTTTTTTTAACAAGACTTATGAGGCTTTCATTTTCTAGATAAGTTTAATTCCATGTTTTTAATTTTTATTAGAAGCAGACAAATCACTAAAAATGTTGACAAAAAAAAAAAAACACTTCCATTTCCTGGCCATTTGCCCATTTTTAACTGCCATTTGCCATCCGTTTTTCATGGCCGTTAAAAAAAAAATTCGTACAAATTGATAGGTTGGTTTTCGTTCTAATGAATTATAAATTTACTGCCTGGTCGGAACGATTAAAAACAATTTTAATAAGTATTCATTAAAATGGGCTTATACAGCCAAATATAACAGGCTCAGTTATGAGGTCAGCAGCAGAGAAGTGGCCCATATGGTGATAGTTATCATTCACCCCTAGACCCTTCTCTCCTCTTATTTTATATTAGCTGATACAAATTAACTGAATGGTTGTTGCACTGTACCACGCTACTCCTTGCGCTACACCGCGCTACTCCGGCTTATTCAAAGCCAAATACAACAGGCTAAGTTGTGTAACCAGCAGCAGAGACAGAGCCTTTAAGGTGATAGGTTGCATTCACCCCTTCACTCTCCCCTACTTTTGTTTTAAATTTGCTGATACAAACGACCTCAATAATTATTTGCGTTAAACTACGCTCTTCCTTGCGCTATGCCGCGCTAATCCTACGCGTTTCTGCACCAACGGTATTTGTGGGGCATCATCAGGGATTATTAGTATGTTAAATTATTGTTCCACATTGTTTGTGCCGGATCGCACAGTTGTGTCCTTTATAAAACCTCCCGGCCCGTGCACGACTGAGATATAATGGTCCTTCTCTGCTGCTGACCTTATAACTGAGCCTGTTATATTTGGCTGTATAAGCCCATTTTAATGAATACTTATTAAAATTGTTTTTAATCGTTCCGACCAGGCAGTAAATTTTAAAAAAAATGGATTAATTTTATTGATTAGGGTTTTTTGTCCCAGCCCCCTAAAGACACCACAGTGCTTATGTAGATAGTGCCGCTATGCCCCTGTAGATAGTGCCATATTGCCCACGGTAGATAGTGCCAGTTCCCACATAGTGCCACAGTTCCCGCTGTAGATAGTGCCCACACAGTGGCCATGTAGATAGCGCCACAGCCCCTGTATATAGTGCCACCCACCCTGTAGATAGCACCAGTGTCGTCAGGAGCTACTCCTGGAGCGGAATCCCCGGCCAGAGCATTGTCGACGCTCTGGCAGGGGATTCCGCTCTTAGAGGTAGCCCTGGACAAGTGACGTCAGGGGCTTCCCTCTAGGAGAGGAATCCCCGGCCAGAGCGATCTGACCGGGGATTCCGCTCATAGAGGTAGCTTAGGTGGCGCTATCTACAGTGATGGTGGGGTCTAGTGCCATCTATAGGAGGGGTGACGCTATATGCAGGGGATGGCACTATCTACAGAGTGGATGGAGAGATGTCGGGGGCTACCTCTAGGTGGGGAATCCCCGGCCAGAGCGATCTGACCGGGGATTCCACTCCTAGAGGGAGTTTAGGTGGCACTACCTACAGGGGGGTTTGCGCTATCTACAGGGGGCTGTGTGTGGCGCTATTTACAGGAGGGGTGTATTCCGGGCCTCTCAAAGGCCCGGCAGACATGATAGTGCAGCGCTGCTTACAATGAAGCAGCACTGCAGTTATTAAACCCCGTTCCAGGCTGCCAACGTTTATATACGTGACAATTGTACGGGGAATCAGTAGTTGGAACTTATATAGCCGCATGTCTGTCGTGGAGGGGTTAATCAAGGACTAATTTCTTTCCTTAAAAAGCCTCTGTACATAAAAAAAATTAATTCATTAGTATATATAATTATATTATATATACTGCAGAGTAAAGGGTAACTAAACATTTGACAAACTTCTGACATGTCATAGTGGCATGTCAAAAGTTTTGATTCGCTAAAAAGAGCAGCAGAAGCGCTCGTGTGAGCGCTCAGCCGCTTCGTGTCTGTTCGGCTTTTTCAGGAAATCAATGTATCGGAGTACGGACTCAATAGAAAGTCTACGAGCCTGTACTCCGATACATCGGCTTTCCGGAAAAAGTCGAATAGAAACTAAGCGGCTGAGCGCTCACACGAGCGCTTCTCCCACTTTGTTTTAGCGATTGGTGGGGGTCTCAGTGCTCAGACCCCCACCAATCAAAACTTCTTACATGTCACTATGACATGTCAGAAGTTTGTCAAACGTTTAGTTACCCTTTAATGTATGTTTTTATATATTTGATCCTGCAGAGTCATAGGGAAAACAGGTGATTACGGTGGTGCCCCCATGTCACAGGGCCACCTAAAGCGTCTCAGCATTGTGAGGACCCCCCAACCAACAACAGCTTCTTAGAAATGTGACATGGAGGAAGGTGGGCCAAAACAAAAGCTTTAAAATGTATTTAAATAATCCAAAGGGCCATATTTTATAGGGCACTGGATCGTGGGCTAATGTTGTTCTGCATTTTATCTGCACATAAGAAAATCCAATGGTTCAGAAAATCATCACGTTGTGCAGGCAGGACTAATGGACCATTACTGGACAGGGTGGCGGTTGCCTGTTTTCTATCACAGTCTTAATGGCGAAGACCATTATATTGCTATTGTGGCCAGTTGACGTTACATATCTCAAGATAACAAATGACCTATTAAAGAGGGTCTTGGATCGATGACAAGATTGGTGCACCCTACTTTTAAGACTCATTAAGTCAGTCATAACCCGCCTGTTGGTCTATGTCCCCACAACAAATTCACAGCACTATCTTTTCCAAAAATGTTAAAAACTATAATATTATTGTGGCGTTCATAGGGAATGTTAGAGGCAGTATGAAACGATTACACCCTGTATGAAGACCTTATTAGAGGGCAGCTTTGTAATCCTGTCCTCAAACTTTTCCATGACACATTATATCGCAGGATAATAATAATAATAAAAAAAAGTCAGCTAATAGCCCCACTAATAATGCCTACCACTTGTCCAAAATAGCACCCGCAAATTCATCTTTACCGTAGATCATATGTCAACATGACACTGCCGAGACCAGTTATAACTAGTGTGGAGTCCTTTAGTACTATCAGAACTAGCATTAGATAATAAAGAAATACTAACAAAAAGAACGTCTCCTGGAAGTGTTAAGGGCTGTAAAATACCGTTCAAAATATAAGCTGCATCTACAAACATTACAGCTCCGCGCATTCCAAGAGCCATAACATTTTTCTGTCAATAGAGTGGTGTGAGGGCTTATTTTTTGCGGGAGGAGTTGTAGTTTCTTTTGGTACTATTTATAGTTCCATATAATGTACCGGGAAAGTGAAAAAAAAATTATTTGCGGGCTGAAGTTGGAAAAAACTGCGATTCCTCAATAGCTTTTTGGGTTTAATTTTTTACGGCTTTCACCGTGTGGTAAAAACGACAACTTATCTTTATTCTGTGGCTCAATACGATTATGGTGATACCAAATTTATATCGTTTTTTTTTTATATTTTACTACTTTTATTGATTGCAGTGAGTAGACGTTCCTTCCAGCCAGGACGGGATGTCTATTCACAATTCCCATACTTCCGTACAGTTTTTGTGGTACTTACAGCAGAGCAAGCGTAATCTCGCTGTGACCTGTCATTTACAGCGAGATCTCGCGAGATTACGCTTGCTCTGCTGTAACTACCACAGAAACGTTAACGAAGTGCCGGGATTGTGAATAGACATCCCATCCTGTCTGGAAGGAATGTCTATTCCCTGTCTAAACACTTCAGTAACGTTAATATGTCAGTATAAGACATGACATAGTGAACAACTCAGTGTCACTATGCGCGGAGTAAATGAATGGAGAGAAGTGCATGACGCTGATTGGTCAGCGTCACACACTCAACTGTACAGCGCCCACTTGGTCTAAAGTAAAAACACACCCACTTGGGCATTAGGAAACAAATTAGCATAAAGCTAAAATCGCTCCAAACGTGGTAAAATTAGATTGTTTTTCTAAATAAAAAGCACTGCTGTCACATACATTACAGCACCGATCTCATTATGTAGGAGATACGACACTTATAATGTGGTGACAGAGTCTCTGTAAGCCGTGCCACAGGCAGGGCTTAGCAGAGGCAGAGTGAAGGCATCCCTGGGGGCTTTCATTAGGCCCCTGGGCTGCCATAACAACAGTAGTCACACTGCTCCCGGCTGTTAGTCCCATGTGTCCGCTGTAAAATACAGCCGACACCTGCAGCATATGGAGCGCGTGAGCATGCTCCCAACATCAACCCCCGCACCCGAACGTAATGGAACGTCAAGGTGCGCGAAGGGTTTAATGCAGCTTTAGAAAAAAAACATTGTAGGGAGCCTGTCAGATGGTTACCAAGCGAATACCAGAGCCGGGTAGGGGACTTAGGGTCCTTTTAGACGGGCCGAGAAAATAAGGGCATGCCCCCACGTGGCGGATTTCCTCCGCAACTGTCCGCATCAATGCGGCACCTAATCCGGGTTGCGGATTACGCTGCAGATCTGCCCAAAATGTGCAGTAAATTGCTGCGGACTGCGGAAAAAGTGCTTCCCTTCTCTCTATCAGTGCAGGATAGAGAGAAGGGACAGCACTTTCCCTAGTGAAAGTAAACGAATTTCATACTTACCGGCCGTTGTCTTGGTGACGCGTCCCTCTTTCGGCATCCAGCCCGACCTCCCTGGATGACGCGGCAGTCCATGTGACCGCTGCAGCCTGTGATTGG
This sequence comes from Rhinoderma darwinii, assembly GCF_050947455.1. Taxonomy (NCBI): domain Eukaryota; kingdom Metazoa; phylum Chordata; class Amphibia; order Anura; family Rhinodermatidae; genus Rhinoderma; species Rhinoderma darwinii. The sequence goes on from NC_134687.1 coordinate 115,086,539, forward strand.
CTGCAGCCGTCACTTAGACTGAAACGTCATCCTGGGAAGCCGGACTGGAGACAGAAGCAGGGAGTTCTCGGTAAGTATGAACTTCTATTTTTTTACAGGTTGATGTATATTGTGATCGGTAGTCACTGTCCAGGGTGCTGAAACAGTTACTGCCGATCGCTTAACTCTTTCAGCACCCTGGACAGTGACTATTTACTGACGTCTCCTAGCAACGCTCCCGTAATTACGGGTGCACACACGTAGTCACCCGTAATTATGGGTGCACACACGTAGTCACCCGTAATTACGGGAGCCCCATTGACTTCCTCAGTCTGGCTGTAGACCTAGAAATACATAGGTCCAGCCAGAATGAAGAAATGTCATGTTAAAAAAGCAAGACGCATCCGCAGCACACATAACATGTGCATGACAGCTGCGGACTTCATTGCGGAATTTAGAATCTCCATTGAAGTCAATGGAGAAATTTCGCCATGAGTCCGCAACCAGTCCGCCACTGCTCAGCAACAGACAGAGCCTGCTGCGGACACCAAATTCCGCTCCGCAGCCTATGCTCCGCAGCGGAATTTTACTCAATGTCTAAACGAACACTTCTAAATTAAAGTGGAAGTCAATGGAGAAACGGCTCCGCTGCGGATTAACGCTGCGGAGTGTCCGCAGCGGAATTCAAGTGAAATTCCGCCACGTGTGAACCCAGCATTAGCGCCGATCAACGAGACAGCTGATTTATGGTCGTTTTCACAATGATTGGTTATGTATGGGGATGAGTGATCGTTACTCTGATCGTTCGTCCCCATAAATTCCCATCATTTCGGCAGCACAGCTCCCTGTTTACACAAGGAGATTTGATGCCGACTAGCGACTATTGTATTGGCCGCATAAACAAGCAGATCATGTGATGAACAAGCGTTTGCTCGTTCATCGGCTGATCGTTGCCCTGTATACACAAAGCAATGATTGGGAACAAGTGTTGATCTAAATGCATGAAAGGGCGTTTAAAGAGGCAGTGTGGTTTCAGCAAGCAAATGTTTGTTTTTTTGTATAATAAAACAATACAATTTTCTAATATTCTTTCATTATCAATTCCTCAGGATTTTTAGGATCTCTGCTTGCTGTTATTCAATAGGAACTTTTATTTATTACTTTGTTGATACACATCTGGCCTCATCATGTGCTAGACACACAGTTGCACGGCTCGTAAGCAAATGGAGCTGTGATATACATAATGTAACCTGTCCTGTACCTATGTCTCCATCACATGATGAGGACAGAGTTCTATCATTTCTATCCACTGAAAAGTATGATTACACGCAGCGTAAACACTGGAGATTGTCCGCAGAGTATTACAGAAGCAGCCGAGCAGATGATATTTGAACATATCTTATGCAGAAAAAAATCTGCCAAAAAATCGTTCATAAATTGACCTGTGGGGCGTCTTTTTAATCCACAGCATGTCAATTTATGCTTTGAAAACGCTGTTTTTCTGTTGTGGGTTTTACCCATTTAACTCGTGTTGCAATTTTTGCAGCAGAAAAGCTGCGATTCCGCCACAAAAACCACAGCTCACAAAAAAAACAACACACCTTTTGGGGGTTTAAATCAAATAAAAAAAGTGAATACTTACCCCGGTCTCCATTGTCATAGCGACGCTTTATTCTGTCCTCTGTGCAGGCCGGCTTTCGTGAAGACGTTTCATCCCATGTGACTGCTGCAGCCAATTACAGGCTGCAGCGGTCACATGGGTTGCAAAGTCATCTCAGAAGGCTGGGCGGCACGGAGACTAGAAGGATGCGTTGCTATGACAACGGAGAACAGGGTGAGCATTTTATTTTTATTTTTTGTAACCACTGCTTACCGCAGCGGAAATTCTGCCCGAAAAACAGCACCACAGTTTGGTGCGGTTTTTCGTGCGGAATTCCCTGTGGGTTCCAGGACGGATACACTGTGTACTTTTACACAGCGCATCCGCCCTGTGTGAACATAGCCGTAAACACAATAGCAAACATACCATTGCGGCTGCAGATAGACTTAAGGCCCTATTACGCTAGCCAATTACCGGCGATTCACAGTATTGCAGCCTTCTCCCATTGAAGTGAATATGAGAAGGCTGCAATACTGTGAATCGCCACTACATCTGTGTTGCCGATTCACAGCGAGCAAGTAGAAATGAAGGGGAAGCAGCGCTCGTAGGAACGCTGCACCCCCTTCAAAACAGCTGATCGGCGGGGGTCCTGGGAGTCCCACCCTGACCCATCAGCTATTAATGGCCTATCCTGAGGATAGGCCATTAATTCTTAGGGACTGGAAAACCCCTTTAACAATGCTCAACGCCTCCCTCTTGGCTGAAGACTCCACCAGCGCCTCAATGAAACCAATGAACGCTTACATTCACTGACAGCAATCAGAAAACATGAAAATGGTTAACGACTTTTGACAAAGTATATTACAAACCAGTATACAGTGAATAAACTTTATTTAAACAAGTCTTGATATCCCCACTAAAATTATACAGTACAGTCTATCACAATGAAACAAAATCGACATTCCCATTACCATACACAAGCAGGTAAATAAAGGGCGGAAAATCTCCGTACACCAATGAAATTATTATATGGGGGAATGTCCGACATTACAAGCGATTAAGACGCTTACCACCATGGAGTGAGTGTACGTGTGTTAGTATATGAGGAATATCATCACCATCCATAAAACACGCGAGCGCTCATCTGACAAAGCTTGGCACTTCTTCCTTAATATATTACCTCTGAACTGGTAGCTTCACAAGCACTACATATTCCCAAGATCCAGAAGACAGATTAATGCCAAAGGCAACATGCCATGTACCTGTAGGCTGCGTTGTGACAAGGGGTCTCCGCTTCCAATTAACAAGCACGCTGTGAGTTGGTGACGGACGTGAGATCTGTCACTGGTGTCTACACAGAGGTGATCGGTAAGAGCAAGAGGATCCACAGTCCTGGGAGATTGTAATAAGGACAGACCGGGGGAAGAATAAACGTACGTTACCTTATTAAAGGCAGGTCTGATGTTGTCTGGGAGGATTTACAAAACCAGGGACAAAGAACCCCAGTATGTAACAGGGACCTGCAACTGAAAAAAAGCTACAAAATAAAGAAACATGACTCACTAGTAGATCAACGGCCTGTCATACACTATAGTTTCTGGCTAAGATGCCAATTTGACCACATGAGGATGTGCCCAGCAAAACGCTGACACAACTACATGACAGAAACTTGCTATAACCATGATGTCATGATGAAAGGTCTCAGTAATACAACCAGAATGGTAGTACTAAAGGCTTGTACTAGCCTACCTCCGAACTGGAGCTACAAAGAGTTAATAATGTGCGAATAATGGGAAGTAAACTAATTAGAACGATTAATTAACTGCAATGGACTGGCAGAGAAGCAAATTATTTCTCCGGGAGAGGATTATAGATCATATTGAAAGATAAAAAGCAAGGGGAATAACAAAGCCAGAATTAAACTGGCACACAGGATTCGTGTGGACGCACATTCGACTTCAGATATTCGTATTAAACTTCTTCACAACTTGGCAAGAATTTGCAACTTTTTAAAAAAAATTTCAATCATCAACACGTCCGCAAATAAATACAGTGCACACAAAAACTAAAAACAAAAAAAAATAACAGGCCCAGTAAGGCTGCGTTCACATCTGCGTCAGGGCTCCGTTCCAACGTTCCGTCTACATTTTCCGTCGGAACGGAGCCCTGACTGACACAAACGGAAACCAGAGGTTTCAGTTTCCATCATCATTGATTTCAATGGTGACGGATCCGGTGCAAATGGCTTCAGTTTGTCTCCGTTGCGCAGGGCTTCCGTCGTTTTGACGGAATCGATAGTGTAGTCTACTACGGTATTCATTCCATCAAAACGACGGAACCCCTGCACAATGGAGACAAACGGAAACCATTTGCACCGGATCCGTCACCATTGAAATCAACCTCTGGTTTCCGTTTGTTTCAGTCAGGGCTCCGTTCCGATGGAAAGCTCAGACGGAACGGAGCCCTGACGCAGATGTGAACGCAGCCTTAGATGATGATTTTTAAAACCACTACATGAGCGGTACGCTTCCCAGGATCGGATGGACATTTCTATCATAATGAACCTTGCAGTCGGCATCTTGCTAGATATGTTAGACACTTTTCTATTCTTTATGCCACCTCTTGGCTGGCGTTCTTTACACCAATAAATCTGGCGCAATTGACGCCACCACTTAGCCACACTGCCTTCTAGGTTCTATCCTAATAACTGTGGCATATTGACCAGTTTTCCTTAGAGCTGGCTGCTTTTTAGGTCTCATTAGTTAGGACAGAGAAGCATTGCTATGTTGACTACTGGTAGCCAACTGGAAATCCACATCCTATCTCATCAGATGATCAGGCTACTGCTAAAGGCTTCTGGGCCCCAGTGCAAAATCGGTAACGGGGCCCACCAACTACTAGATTGTATTGTTACCTTGGAGCAATGAAATGACTTATTAATTTCCCTCCGGGGATCAATAAAGTCTATCTTATCTTACATGTCATTTATAATAATGTGCACAGTACAATGAAGGTGAGGGATCAGCGGCGCTCCTCCGAGAGCAGACGTGGAGTGAAGTGATGTTTTGTACCGGCTGCCACCCACTGCCGTCCCTCGGTAGTAGAATCCTTCTTACCGGGAACAAAACATATAGAGCAATGATGAGCAGAAAAGTAGCAGTGTCGTATTGGCTATCGGCGCCAGGATCGGAAGATAAAGAACGAATTCTCTGGTGTATTGTTCAAGGTACTCTTTTATTAGAACGACAACGCGTTTCTGGACCAGACGCGTTGTCGTTCTAATAAAAGAGTACCTTGAACAATACACCAGAGAATTCGTTCTTTATCTTCTGAGCCTGGCGCCGATACGACACTGCCACTTTTTTGCTCATCATTCCTCTATTTATAATAATGGGTACTTCTGATTAGGCAGGGGGGCCTTTGTGGACCCTCAGGCACCAGGACATGTGTGTGCCATCTCTGTACCTCCTTATGGCTACATGCCTGGCTACCAGCGGTCTTTCCTCTATGCTTTACACTACAGTTCAGCTTTTCTGCTCGGTATTAGCAAAAGCCCACCGCTACAAGCAACTAAACCGCCAGCAAGAAGATTAGGTAACTGCCAGACCCATGGAGTCTAATGAGCCTCAATAAGAGGGAGACTGGAGATCAGAGAAGATACGCTTGAGGAATTTTACTTTCTGCCTCTGCAACTTGCTGATAAATTTGCAGGTAATTTAGCGTAAGACCAGACAAAACCTTACGGATCAATAGTGCAGGCTTCATTACAAGATAGCGGTTTTCATCCACAGTTGAAAGGTAACAATATGAAAATGCTCCTAAGTGGCAATGATTCACCGTGTAGCGTTCCTCGCAGAATGGGAATCTATACAGATCATGATAAATCCTCTAGACCGCAATTAACACGTGTGGGTCTCTACATACATCCACATGACAACACTTGGCTGATCAATTATATGGTGGATCGATCGTATGAATGACCCCGCCGTAAAAAAAAAAAAGAAGAAATCAGCCATTACAGTCATACAATGGGTCATTCTTCAGAAAATTACCATCCAATGTCATAAATAAAAACAATATGCCCCATCAAATAAACAACGCTATACACATACTAGTAAAGATGCTGAGCGGGCGTAAATTGAATGTAGTCGGGTATTGGATCCTGTACAATATTATCACAAACTATCCAAACTAGTGAAAAATGCCGCTTTCAATGAATAGCAAAAGAAAATAAATCTACAACACAACTTGTCCTTTTAATAGCCCACTTCTCAGCTTTCAGCGTTCTGTGCTGGCAGAAAAGACCCCAATCTGAGGTTTTATTGAAACCCAAAGCAAAGTCCTATTTGACATTTGCAGGAAACATGTGAGAATGAAGGGCGCCATTCAGCAGGTTTTGGAAAGTTTTTTCTTTTTACTAATAATGTTGCTTTTACTTGCTACAAACAAAGGCAAGGGAACAGCAGGACCATTCTTCAGGCTGATCACACATTTGTTTTCTGTGCAGGGGACCAGCAGAGCCGGGACCAGCAGAGCCAGGACCAGTTTGATTGTCTTGTACACCAGTAAGTACAAATGGTGTAAAGCACCTTCCTTCCATTAAGATTGGAGCTTTAGGGCCTGTCTACACGTAACGGATTTACTGCGGAAAATTTCCGCAGCATTTCTGCATCAACTAGCAGAGAATCCGCACTTTTTACTGCGGAAATAGTGCAGATTTTTGGGACGTTTTTTCAGGCGCTGTGTGATGGCGATATTTCTTCCTCCTGTGAGGTCATTTCCACTCCTGTAAGAAATTCTGCAGGAAATCAGTCCACTTTCCATCGCAATAATTGGCATAAATTACGCACCATGGGTGAATTTCTGGACTGAATTTTTCCACAGGTTGTGGATGACATCTTGTTAAATCACACCCACTTTGGTGCTACTGTATTCTTCTGCATAGTTTCCATCCGCAATTACGCAGCAAATCCATTACGTGGACAAGCGCTTACTCAGTAGGTCACAATGCAGCAGCTGCCAATTCAGCCAAATTCCTTTTTGCGCTTCTGGCCTTTGAACCACAACTTGTTGTCTTTTCACATCATCAATACAAAGTATCCAGTATAAAAGCTTGAATTTGACATATTCTGTAAAACCATGTTGAGAAAAACAACTAGTAGGATAACTGAAAACGCAAATAATCATAGTGTGGACAAACACCTACAATCATGGTAGCCAATGTTCTAGAAAATCGGCAACTTAAAGAGGCTCTGTCACCAGATTTTCAAACCCCTATCTCCTATTGCAGCAGATCGGCGCTGCAATGTAGATAAGAGTAACGTTTTGTTTTTTTTAAAAACGAGCATTTTTGGCCAAGTTATGACCATTTTTATATTTATGCAAATGAGGCTTTCTTAAGTACTACTGGGCGTGTTTAAAGTTATGTACAAGTGGGCGTGTATTATGTGTACATCTGGGCGTTTTTACTTCTTTTACTAGCTGGGCGTTGTGAATGGAAGTGTATGATGCTGACGAATCAGCATCATCCACTTCTCTTCGTTGCTTTTTTTGACGGAAACAATAGCATAGTCGACAGCGCTATTGTTTCCGCCAAATAAACGGAATCATTACGAAATAGAAACAAACGGAAAACATTTGCAACAGAAGCATTGAAATCAATGGTAATGCAAACGGGAGCTATGGTTTCCGTTAGCCTTTCCGTTGATGGGTTCCTCCGACGGAAAGGTCTAGCGGAACCCATCAATGGAAGGGTGACGCTGATGTGAATGAGCACTTAACTTTATTTTGCAGGTTGATAGGATTACGTTGATACCAAATTTATACAGGGGGTTTTTTTTTTATGTTGTACCGCTTTTACAAAATAAAAACCATTTGTTAAAAAAAGAAAAATTCTCTCACCATATTCGGTGACCCATAACTTTTTTAAATTGTTGAAGCAGTGTGAGGGCTTTTTTTTGTGGGGCGAGCTGTAGCACGACTTTTTATACATTTCTTTTGGAGAGGTGATATGCTAAAAAAACGTAATTGTTTAATTTGAATATATATTTTTTCTATATTGGTAAACACGTTTCCTTGAAAGAAACCGTGGTTATATATATCCACACAGTGACATAGGTCAGCCATTGGCCACAATATGATAAAATGTATAGTGTGGTATGCCGTTTTTCCGTTGGCCCAATGAATTTGAAAGCGCAGTCTGCATGCGCTTTTTTTTATACAGTAAAAATAAAAAAGATATGGCAGTGCATACCACTCGAACAGAGGCCAAAATTTAAAAAAAAATTGGCCCCTGTCAAGTGAATTGGGGCCTATGGCTAGATTAGGCGAACATATTCACGTAATTTGACTTGCTTCCATTTTCCTAAAATAAGCAAAGTTGTGGGCTCATCGATCTATTGTGGTCAGCTGTCAGACTTAAACCCTTAAACTCAGTACGCTGTTGCTTATAGGCCTGACTAAAAGACCTAGAAATGACCTACAGAACAATACCAGTGGGTCGAGACCCAGAAAAACTGCATTTAAATTATTTAGATTCCGTTAGACAAAATATTACACCCAAATTATAAAAATCTCACATAATTCTTAGAAAGGGGTGCATTTAAGAATGGATGATCTTTCTGACATTTAAAATAAATGTGTAAGTCAAGCTGAAGATGCGACGTAGCCCTAGTAAAACCTGGATGAAGTCTAATCAGAGACTTACAAAACTTCTGCTGCTTGAGAGACCGCTTTACTCTTGGCAAACAATGCATGACCTTCATCAGGATCCACCAAATTGAGGCACTTCCTCCACATCTCAGTAAATTGAAGAAAATGAAATCTCAGACTCTCCCATGGCATTTGATTCCCATTTTTCTCTTTCTCAGAACATTAATAACCTGCCCTTAACAATAGGTAGGCTTTTATGTGCAGAAAGAGGATGCATCTGTTTCCATTTGTGATGAAGATATGCCAAGACAGAGCGCCAGTCCATTGTGTCCAAGAATGAATTCCAATCATACACAAAAACCGTGATAATGCTTTGCATATTTTATGTCTTGTAGAGTCAGCCGGGGACGAGACTAAACTAGATATTACACTAAAGTTCTGCCAGGGATTATAAAAACTTAACTACAAGCCACCACGAAGTTTAGCTGACTTTTTATCTTCCGAAATCTCCAAGTTCTACCCTTGAACTATAAAAACCAAAGCACTAAGTTCATTTCATGATGACAACACAGTACAAATAAAGGTGATGTCATATAGAAATGGATTCAGGATGATCTCTTCCTCCATAGGACTGATCATACCATTGCTGGAGATCAGATTTCCTTAAAGGGGTTGTCCAGGATTAGAAATAAGGGTCTTCTTTTTCCGGAAATAGCACCACTCTTGTCCATGAAATGTGTTTGGTATTGCAGCGCATCCCCATTCACTACCAGACATGGTGTCCATGGACAAGAGTGGTGCTATTTCTGTGGGGGGCAGACCTTTTTATCTAATCCTGGAAAACCCCTTTAACAATATAGCCTGAGGCCTCTTACCTCCATTACCCTCTTCATGTAGGCGGTCGTATTCAGATATGACTACTTCTCACAATCACATAACTAAATAGGTTAGTGCCTCCAGCAAGCTCCGCTCGCCTAGCTATGTGTGCCGCTCTAGTCACGTTGTACTGCCCGCTTCAAGCCATGATCCATGGTGTAATGTAAAATTACTTTTTACAACTTCTAATTCAATTTTTCCCTTGGAAATACTGCAATTTCTGTAATATTGAATCTAGCATATCCAAGCAAACACAGTATACCATGGTGGGAACACTGAAAAAATATTTCTAAATCAGAGCTGAAACCAACAGCGCCAGCTAGAGTCAAGGAGGGCACATAACAGTCTGTCGCCATAGAAGATACTTATTATTTACCCAATTTAATGCAAAGCATTGCGTCAGAAATAAAGTCCCGCTTTACTAAAGCTTTCTGGGTAGACAGAGGATATCCATACAAGGCTGGTAAAAACACTGTCATGCTCCATTTGCCTGTCTTTCTGGCTTCTGTGACATTTTTAGGGCAAGATGTATCATGAATATTTCATTTTTGATTCAAATATTTATATGCCAAGTAGACATAAAAGTTCAGAGGAAACTTAACTCATTCAATGACAAGCGGACGTAGCTCTTCTAGCCACCACTATTGGCGCTTACAGCTCATAGCCCGGTTACTAGAAATATACAAGTGAAATATTGATTTAGCCTCAGTGTAAAGCCTATGGGGAGCTGCACAAAGAGGATGGAAAGATTCACTACTGGAAGACTCAATTTCCGTTACAGCCATTACTGGCTCCTGCCATTTAAACCAATAAGTCAGACCTGCATTTATTTGTGATTATATGCCTGAAATCTACAAGTAATAAGGTGCGACTATTATCCCGAAAACGAGATGATCTCATACAATGCATAGTAAATCTTCCCATTCCCTGGCACCCCTCCCCCCCCACTTACTTCCAGCCTGACTGAGTGGGAGCGCTGGGTCACCAGAGGTTGACCATGAGCACTTATGCCAAACACAACATCTTTGTGCTGGCTCTTAACTCTAGATAATTTCATTCCTAAAACATCAGATTCGATCTTCCTGTCAGAAATAGGGGGTGATGCGATGGGCCTGCTGATTTATTTCTGCTCTCCTGCTTGTGGGAGTTCAGCTAATAAAGAGGAAAAATGAGAAGGTGCACCTAGATCAGCAGACAACCGCGAATAGTTCTGTGGATGAGACATGTAGTGAAGGAGTGCAGCTATAATGGACAGATTGTTCCGAGATGTGAGCGTGAAAATGGAGTGACAGTGAGGACAAGCAAATCAGCCGAGATTTCAGGGCAGCGCAAAAACCTGAAACACAGATATGTGTCATGAGACATCACACATAAATCCAATGTCTCAATCCAGCAAATCACAGGCCGGTCTACAATCAAATACAATCATGGACACTAAGAAAGTCCAACTGCCTCCTGGGGTGGTCTAAGGCTGGATTCACACACCGCGTATTTGTTTGCAGATTTTGATGCAAATTGTTGAGACAAAGCCAGAAATGGTTTCAAGAGCAACGGGAAATTAAGAAAAAAAAACAACTCCTGGCTTTGCCTCAAAAATCTGCAACAAATATGTGGTGTGTGTGAATCCAGCCTAAGGGTATGTTCACACGCACTGTTTTCAGACGTAATTCGGGCATTTTACGCCTCGAATTACGCCTGAAAAAACGGCTCCATTACGCCTACAAACATCTGCCCATCGATTTCAATGGGTTTTACGATGTTCTGTTCCCACGAGGTGTAATTTTATGCGTCGCTGTCAAAAGATGGCGCGTAAAAAGACACCCACGAAAAAGTGCATGTCACTTCTTGAGACGTTTTTGGAGCCGTTTTTCACGGACTCCATTGAAAAACAGCTCCAATAACATCCGTAAAATATGCCGCGAAAAACGCGAGTAGTTACAAAAACGTCTGAAAATCAGTAGCTGTTTTCGCCTGAAAACCGTTTTGTATTTTCAGCCGTATTTTGCCAAGCCTTGTGAACATACCCTAACTGGCTCCAGAAATGATCATATTTGGGCCAACCTTTAAAAAGAGTAAAAGGGAAAGTGGCCCTGACTTGTTGGTTAAAATGAAGCTCCACTTTATTGGTTTCCAGAGAATGACCTGTAAATAGCCCTTCTATTTACAGGTCAATGGTTAAAGAACAGCTGTTTTTACCATATTAATCGGATATTGCGGAAAATTTTCAGCCTGTCCCCATTCAAAGGAATTGTTAAACTGCCCACCAAAAAGGAGATCCGTTTGAAATCCTGACACCGCCAGAGCTGTAGTTTATAATACTGGTGACTTACACCTCAAGGATTAGATACCCTGAAATACTTATTGTGAGAATACATAGGACAAAGTAGAGAATGATAATTACTCTCTTTTGCAGCATCTACATGGACTAATCTGTGCCCACTTAAATACCTGGCTTTTTTTTTTTGCCTTGTCCACCAAGGCAAAAAAAGTGTTATTTTTTTTTTTTTAAAGTAAACTAAAAATGCATGGCTTATACTGTGTCACCAAGCAAGGAACTCTTGATGGTATGAAATGCCAGTTATAGAACATCTGGGACAGTTTTAGTCAGACGCCTGTAAGGGTAAGTGCACAAGACAACGCCAAATGCGTCTGAAATTACGGAGTTTTTCGTGGTGTCTTTTACGGACGTAATTGGAGCTGGTTTTGGTCAATGAAAAACGGCTCCAATTACGTCCCAAGAAGTGTCCTGCACTTCTTTGCCGCGGCCGTAATTTGACGAGCGACAGCTCGTCTGCACAGAACATCGTAAGACGCATTGCAGGCAATGGGCAGATGTTTGCCGACGTATTGGAGCCGTCTTTTCAGGCGTAATTCGAGGCGTAAAACGCCTCCATTACATCTGAAAAGAGGTCGTGTGCACATACCCTTAGTTATTTGATAAAAGATCGACGCCTCTTGATAAACTAGTCACATCTTGTGCTGCCGTGCAATCGAAGGTGAAATCTACAGCAGCTCCGGGCCGCCATAGATTTTCGCTATAATCTACTTGAGTTTCTGAAGTAATTAGGTTAAGCCGTGGTGGCCCGCCCACTTTTAAAAACTCCAGGCGCAGTGTAAAAGTGAAAAAAAGGTCACATTTTTGTGAACTGCCCTGCGCCTAATATTGCGACTTTTTCTGCGACTTGATTCACTTCGTAAATGAGGGCCAAAGTTCTTTTACTTGACTTTCGCCATGTGTTTTACACCGCATATTATGTAACATTTTTATTTTTGTACACCATGTTTCTTTTTCTTACAGGCCATGTAAACCTTTGAAAACGAGGTTTAAAAAATAAAATAAAGTCAGTGTGTTTTTTACTATTTCTACGAGATACAGCTGCTTTGTATTGTGTATACAGAGCAGCTATATAGTGCACGAAGACCTGATGCTCTCAGGTCCGCGGGACTGACTGGTTCAGTGTCAGCGGGTCAGGATCCACCTGTAATTGATCACATCTAAGTTATGAACTTAGATTTGATAAATAGGTGGATCCTGCCTCTCAGAGACACCCAGGACCCGCTGACATTGAACCGGTTAGCCCCGCGGACCTGATTGGTACAGGATTCAGCGTAAGATACAGCTGCTCTGTATAGAGTATACAGAGCAGCTGTGTCTCAAACAGTAAAAAGAATTATAAAGTTGCACAAAAAAACAGATTTTTTTTTTAAATAAAAAAGGACAAAATCACTTTCAAAGATTTACATAGCCTTTAAGCACATATTGTAAAAAAAAAAGAATTTGTAGCCAAAAATGAGCAGTTATATAAAAACCTAAAATCCAAATATTTATAAAGCAAGCTGCCCAATAAAATAATGTTCTTCTCTAGTCAATCTGGATATGGGCTGTATACATTTTAGCGCTAGTTCCTTGTGATATTATGCGTATTTGTAGTTACAAGCACAAAATTAAATACCTAGCCTTACAACCTATGGCTCAAAAAAAGAGAGATTGCTCACATCTGGCACAAGCACACTTCTGGGCAACTTTACAAAATTATTTATTTACTTCACAAAACCCACCTGCTTGGCACACAGATCAACATAAGAACACAATGCATCCAGTCAATGTGACCAGAAGAAAACACACATTTAACAAATTATATACAGACGTGTGTTCTGCCCTTTGAAGATTAACAAAAATGTAAAATTATATATATATCTCAGTTAGACGCAAAAAACAAGTATGAGGAATGACCAATTGTATTATATTATACTGCGGGTTCGTCACTCTTGCACCAGGGACTAGTGACTGCAACTGGTGTGCGCTGCCTCAACTCTTTATAAGTTCTTTAGTGTACATTACAATTGAGAAACCGTGTTTTAATATATCTTACTTCAATGCTGAGATAGTAAGGCTGTACCACCGAGAGATTTTGATAACATATCTTCTTCCAATTTCGGTAAGACGCAGTGTTGTCAATAAATTGAGGTTCAAAAATCGACACATATTTGACAATTTTCAAGATAGGTCGGGTTGAATTGGATCCACATAAGGTCTCTATGTCAACACTTTACGTGAGCAAATTCAGGAGGGGAAACATCATCAGAATATATCAGTAGTGCAGCCTCAGGCTTTGTGCCTATAACTACAAGATATTAACAGATGTGGGATGTGAAAAAACACATGTTTCACATTTTAAATGCACACTAAAGGGTCTTTCTTCTGGTAGTCTACTTTGAAGAGTTGAGGAAGTGTATGCCAAGTGTGTCCACTAAACATCAGGAGCTTGAAGTTAGGGGGTCTCATGCTTTAGAAGCTTAGCTCCAATTGCAACTGTGAATGCAAAGTTCTTTATATTTTACCAAAGAATACAATTCACCAGAATCAATTTTCTTCATAGTATCCCCATTATTTATTTTATTTCCACTGACAAATTATACAACCGTTCCGTTAATAACTGCTATATATGAGCCAACAATACTATTAAAGGGTAACGAAACGGTCAACAAACTTCTGACATGTCATAGTGATATGTTAGAAGTTTTGATAGGTGGGGGTCCGAGCACGGAGACCCCCACCAATCGCTAAAACAAAGCGGCAGAAGCGCTCAGCCACTTCGTTTCCATGCGGCTTTTTCCGGAAATCAAAGTAGCGGTGTGCGGGCTCAATTGAAAGTATTTCCCGAAAAAGCCTAACAGAAACTAAGCGGCTCAGCGCTCAAAACCGTGCCCAATTTACCTTGTGGCTTTGCCAATCCCTCCCAAAAGTCCTCAGCCAATTTCAACAGTCCAAAGCTTTATAGTCCCCTAAACCAAACTCCACGAAGTGCCAAGTTGGGCCTCATGTATTTGCTCTGCAGATTTATTCCATGCTCAGAAGGTTTTGAATAGAGAATCAGTGTTAATCGATGAATCCAGATGACTACTTTTTTCACGTCCACATTTTAAATACGTACTGTGTCCTATTCAGTATTGGGCTAATGTCTTAAAAATAGCAGTAGATCAAGCCTGAAAATATACATTCACAATATAGAAAGAGAGATTCAACAACATAGACATACTGGCAATACACACATTCTGATCACGTAGAAATTAACCCCTTCACGCACCGTAACGATACTGTACATCACGGTACAGGGGGTGAAGTATGGAGCAGGCTCACGGGCTGCGCCCGCTCGATATGCTGCAGGTGTCTGATGTGTATTACAAGGGACACCTTGCACGAAGTGCCAGGAACAGAGATAACTCTGATCCTGGCCGTTTAACCACTTAGATGCTGCGGTCAATAGGGGAACTTATAAAAAAAATTAGTACATTTTTAGTGTACAAAAAATAAATTATTAATAAGTTTTAAAAAAAAATAACTTTTTCCTCTAAAGTAATGTAAAAAATAATAGTGCCAATAAAAACTGCAGCTCATCCTGCATAAAACAAAAAAAATATTCCTCACACCGCTCAAAACGGTGGAATAATAAGGCCTCATGCACACGACCATAGCCATGTACACGGCCGTGATTTGAGTCGGCCGGCAGCGGACTGTCAGCCGCGAATCGCCCGCAAATCGCGGGCCATGCACAAGGCCGCGTCAATTATTTTCAATGAGCCTGGACCGCAGAACACAGCCGTAATAAGGCTTGCCCGTTCTTTCTGCGGTCCAGGCTTCCCGGGCCATGCACGGACCGTGAAAACCAATGGTGTGTGCATGGCCCCATAGGAATGAATGGGGCTGCAATTCTCCAGTGGATTTTAGGGGGAATTGCGGCCGTAAAAGCACGTTTGTGTGCATGGGGCCTAAAGAAAAGTTAAAGCTCTCAGAATAGGGTAGTTTTTTTTTTTTAACAAGTAGTTTTTTTTCTTTGTAAAAAGAACATAAAAAGAACTAAATACATTTGGTATCGCCGTAATCGTATTGACCAGCAGAATAAAGTTCAGTTGTCGTTTTTACCACACGATAAAAGCTGTAAAAATTAAAACACAGTTTTTGCAGTTTCCCAGTGCATTATATGGTACTTTAAATAGTGCCAATAGAAACTACAACTCGTCCCGCAAAAAAGAAGTCTTCACATCGCTCCATTAAAGGAAAAGTAAAACAGTTACGGCTCTTGGAAGGCGTGGAGTGAAAAATGAAAAATGGCTTGGACTTAAAAGGGGTTAATGTCCAGTCTGTTGCAAGCCCAAACAAAGCTGGTTGATTATTTGACAAAAAACTAGGCAAAAGCAAGAATAGCCTCGCAGGGTAGGAACACAGCGTAAACACTGCGAATTTTCCGCAACGTATTACAGTAGCAGCAGTGTGGGTGAGATTTCAACAAAACTCGTCCCCACACTGCGGTAAATATCCGCCAAAAAAATGCACATAAATTGACATGCGGTGCCGTTACGCAGCACGCTAATTAATTCTGCAGAAACGCAATTCTTCTGTTGTGGGTTCACCCATTGAATTTGCTTAAACCTGCAAAAAGCAGTGTGTATTGCGATATTTGCGGCGCAATCACAGCGATGCGCCGCAAAAAATCGCAAGTAAGAAAAAAATAAAAATAAAGTTGTACTTACCCAGATTTCCCTGCTTCTCCAGTCCGGCCTCCGGGGATGACGTTGCAGGCCATGTGACTGCTGCAGCCAATCACAGACTGCAGCGGCACATGGCCTGCAATGTCATCCCAGGAGGCCGGACTACGCGCTGAGAAGATGGAGGGGGTAAGTATGAACGGGTTTTTTTTGGTGGTTTTTCTGCTCCCCTTCGAAGCGGAAATTTCGCCAGAAAAACGCATCACAATGTGGTGCCATTTTCCGGACGGCATTCCCTGCGGTGTTCAGGGCGGATACGCTGCACAGCTTAATGCAGTGTATCTGCGCTGAATACGTTGTGTGTGTTCCTACCCTAAAGGTGTATTTAGACATTGCAGTAGAGTTGTGGTTAAAACCGTATCTTAAAAACCACATGTGTTTGTGATTTAATGCGGTAAAAGCTGCAACCACATAAAAAAAAAAAGAATCAAATTGCAATAAAAACACATGCAGATTTTTGCAACCTCTGAAAATACCCTAAATATTATAAATAAAATAAACCCTCTTGTTTATAAAAGGCCTAATAAATAATACATGGAGAAAGCCAACACGGAGCAGCCCTTCCATTTCCACTATCTTACAGGAAATGCATAATTCATGACCGAGAGAAAAGGAACATGTACGGTCTCAACACAAGTAGCATTCGAAGAACCGCTCAGATGCTATATAATATACAGGGTGGGCCATTTATATGGATACACCTAAATAAAATGGGAATGGTTGGTGATATTAACTTCCTGTTTGTGGCACATTAGTATATGGGAGGGGGGAAACTTTTCAAGCTGGGTGTTGACCATGGCGGCCATTTTGAAGTCAGCCATTTTGTATCCAACTTTAGTTTTTTCAATGGGAAGAGGGTCATGTGACACATCAAACTTATCGAGAATTTCACAAGAAAAACAATGTGTGCTTGGTTTTAACGTTACTTTATTCTTTCATGAGTTATTTACAAGTTTCTGACCACTTATAAAATGTGTTCAAAGTGCTGCCCATTGTGTTGGATTGTCAATGCAACCCTCTTCTCCCACTCTTCACACACTGATAGCAACACCGCAGAAGAAATGCCTCCCGATCTGACCCCCTTACTTTTATCTTTGGGGTCATCTGAAGGCAACTGTCTATGCTGTGAAGATACGAGATGTGCAGCAACTGAAACTACGGATACTGGAAGCCTGTGCTAGCATTTCTTCTGCGGTGTTTCTATCAGTGTGTGAAGAGTGGGAGAAGAGTGGGAGAAGAGTGGGAGAAGAGGGTTTTCACTCTAGTTTTTTTCCTCCCCACCAAAAGCCATAACTTCTTTATTTTTCAGTCGATATAGTCTTATGAGGGCTTGATTTTTGTGGGACGAGTTGCAGTTTTTCGTAGCACCATTTATTGTGCCATATAATGTACTAGGAAACAGGAAAAAAATTATTTGTGGGTTAGAAAATGAAAAAAACAGCGATTCCTCTATGGTTTTTAGTGCGCCGTTTTTAGGGAATTAACATGTTAACTTTAATCTGTGGGTCAATACGATTACGGCGATACCAAATCTATATTGTTTTTTCTATATTTTACTACTTTTACAAGTAAAAACCTAAGTGTCAAAAACTAAATTTATGAGAGAACACAGCGCTAGCCACCCTGACACTGTCCGCAGCTGATTGGACAGTGTCAGAGCGAAGACATCACGCCCCCTTGCCTTTTAGTTAGTTAGAAACGCCCCATTGACTGTTCAGGGGCTTATTTACATATCGGGCGCCAAACATAACGGCACCGATATGTAAATAACGGAGGGAGTTAGAAAAATAATTTTACGTGAGACAGGTTTTGTGAAGCCTTTCCTATAACATGCTGCACATGTTTGGGGAGGTGAAAGGTTCTCTTCGAGACCCTTTGAAATTGGATTTTTGCGTTGCTTACTAATAAAATTTCGTCTGATTGTAATCCAAGACATAATTAGAGACAAACACAATCCAACTGAACTACTAACACACAAACTGTTCATGTCTTTTATTGAGCACATTAAGAAAGCATCTACAGTGCAGGGAGAAAAAGTAAATGAACCTCTGTATTCTCCTAAAGCTAATAGGAGAATGTTTCAATTAAAAAGAGGAGATTGGAAATGGGTTTCACAGGTGCTTTTCCCATTAAATAAAGACACACATAGCCTGGTTACTGACAGATCTGTTTTTCTCAATAAAGATTGGTTAGTTTGAACCAGGCCTCAAGGCAAACAACAATTAGAAGAGCTCAGAAGGCATTGCTGAAGACCTGTGTGTTCATCGATCCACAGTTATACAAATTGTCTACAAATTCAGGACTGTTGCTACTGTTCCTATGAGTGGGCGTCCTGTTAAGAGTCGCTCCAAGACCCCAACGGGCAATCCTGAGAGGTGGGAAAGAACTCAAGGGTAATAGCAAAAGACCTACTGAATACTCTACAAACGACAAAAACCTCTGTTCATGTGTCCACTGTTAGGAAAACACTGAATAATGGTGTTCATAGAAGGACAAGGGAAAGGAAGCCGTTGCGGTCTAAAAAAAATATATATATATATATATATATATATATATATATATATATATATATATATATATATATATATATATATATATATATATATATATATATATATATAGTGGCCCATCTCAAATTTGCCTGAGATCACCTGGATGTTCAACAATGTTTCTGGGAAAATAATCTATTGACAGATGAGACAAAGGTGGGCTGATGAGGGCTGTGCATGCCAGAAATATTAATGAATTGAAACACATTTGCAGGGAACAACGGCCCAAAATGACAGAATATGAAAGTCAAGGGTTCACTTACTTTTACTCCCTGCACTGTGAACGTTTACACAATGTGCTCAATAAATGACATGAACAGTACAACTAGTTAAATTGTATTTGTCTATAATTGTGACTTAGAAAACAATCAGATCCCATTTCCTTAGGAATCAATGCAGACATCCAGGTAATTACAAAGGGTTCACTTACTTTTTCTTGCAACTGTAACTACTGTTCTCTCTGCATTTTCAGCTCTGTGTTTGCAATTACAATTTCATGTAATTTCGATTAAAGGGCATTTGTCACCAGACAAACATTGTGATGTTAGGCATATCTGCCCTCTCAGAGTATGAGTGGCCAAGAGAGCACGACCTAATTAATTGGCATACAATGCCTTAAACGGGTTAGAGAGGCATTTCATGGTTGCCCTAACATCACAAGCTCTATCCTGTGACAGATGGCATTTCTTTTTCTAATGAGTTTTCTAAACTGAGAAAAAAATAAATATAAATAGGATACAGCGTATCTTTGTAGCAAGGTTCGGATAGCACTAGGTTAAGGCGTGGGTGCATAAGTAGGGTCCCAACCCGATCCAATAGAGAAAAAGCACTATGCACACCAAAGTGGAAATTCTTTTGCAGATAAATAATTTATTATATTTATAGCCAATGACAGTGTAGTGCGACGTTTCGGTCAATACCATGACCTTCCTCAGGCACTTAGCCAATGTATGAGGGTTGTCAGTCCGTCTTCCACCATCTAAATGTCATATAAATTAGAATTGTTGAGTTACATTTGTTTTCGACTCTCTCCCCCTCTGTTCTGCAGGTGTACTTATAATACTACTTCTGACATTTTTCTTTGGAGCCAGGAAGTTCAGGATGAACAGAGCCATAGACCACCCAGACAGGGAAGTATAGAAGACCATGAAGTAGTGGAAGCCTTGGTAATGAACGAACCCTTAACTTGTAATCCCATGGAACATTTAAAATTAGTAATATAACTGTCTTGCCATTATAAAATGATGTATCAAACATATAAAAATATCTAGTTAATCATACCCAAAAATCACATTAACATTGCAGCCTCCAGGTGTCATTTTTGTCCTTGGCCCAAACAAAACTCCATTGTAGGGACAATGTTACAGGGGTCACGTTCCAGTTTTCTTCCCATTCTCTCAATGAATAGATTACCCCCGTCACAGCCACCTGAAACACAGCTGCCCCTCTTCTTTCCTTGTATTGCACAAGATCGCCACTGTCAAGTACACAATGTCTGCAGCCAACCAATTACTTAGGATTATTTGCTATGCCCTGGAACAAAAGCCCTGTTGTCATTGCACGCTTGTTAAAGGTGTAGTCCACTCTTCTTCCTCACTTCAATTTATGTAATGGGTGCAATCATTTTATCCAACGCTCTAACAGCAATGCCAAGCAGTTCACTGAATGATAATAAGTGGGTTATGCTGCAGTTGGGTATCAGTGTTTCCAAAATAA
This sequence comes from Rhinoderma darwinii, assembly GCF_050947455.1. Lineage (NCBI taxonomy): Eukaryota > Metazoa > Chordata > Amphibia > Anura > Rhinodermatidae > Rhinoderma > Rhinoderma darwinii. Next base: position 115,106,957 of record NC_134687.1, read on the forward strand.
TCACATTTCCCGCTTTGACAACCAACATATAGTGGTTCAAACATTTTGTGACCTGTACCAATATTCATGAAAATGACAACGATCAAGTTAGTAGGAGCCAACGACAGAGAAATGATGTTTCTAGTGAGCTGTTGAGGAGGATCTGTTGGCGCTTCCGACATGTCGGATTTAGTAAATACTTGCAGATATAATTCTGGAGCATCTTTTCTTAGAGCTCTGCCTTGTGCCGTACCTCTGTTATTCCTCCTAGACATTTATAAATAAAATTACAACTGGTATTACCACTCCCCTTGTCAAAAGAGGCGTGTCCCTACAGTCTCACTGTCAGAACTGATTGGACAATGTCAGACTGTACGGACACACCTCCAATTGGCGACACCAAGTTTTCAATTTATTCATAAATTTCTAGGAGGAATAACAGAGGAAGGCACAACTTATTGTTCTAATAAAAGATTTTCCAGAATTGTTATTTCACGGGGAATGCAAGAATTTACTAAAACAGACATGTCAGGAGAGGTGACCGGTCCTCTTTAAATGGATTTTCAGGGAACAGTTTTTTTATTTTTCCGATATATTATTATATACTTGACGTAAATGCTGTTACTAATAGAGCGTTACTAAATGCTACTCCTAATATAGAGTTACTAAAAAAAAAATGTTTTCTGTCTTCTGCCTTGTAAACCTGCTAGTACTGTATGGATGACACGTCCACTACGGCTACCATGTAGACAATTTGGGCACAGGTTTCCACAGAACAAGGCAGCAGCAAAATATTTTATAACTACCTACATATTGGTAAGTGACTGCATTTACATCCACACACATTCTTTTATACAAAATGGAAAGAAAAAAAAAAAAAGATTTAAACCTCTTTTCAGATTGTGAAATAAATGTGATTGCTGGAAGTCCTGATGCTGCAATACAGAGGAAACAGTAACAATGTTTAACTTGCCTTCCGTAGCATGAGGTGAAGTAATGGACATCTATTGATTTCAGCGGATGCTGGCAGGCTTCCAGAGTCAAGCAGCTAATAGATGGGTATAGAAATGTACATATGGACTGGACAATAATCTTTTAGAATAGGCCTTTAAGCTGGCAATACACATTAGATGTAAGTCTGCCGAAACGGACGGTTTCAGCCGACCATCGAATGTGTGTGGCAGCGTCTTATCTGCCACTGGAGGAAAGAAGGTTCTGTAAATATTCAACATGACCGATCCTTTTGTTCGTTATTCGATTATGCCACGGCAAGAGGCTTTCTCCCTGACCTTGGCCGGACAGAGCGTACATATGTATGGAGAAGTCGGGAGGAGTAGATGTCAGCCGAACAAGCATTCTGCAGACAGCTATCGAAAATTTATGGTCAGCCTAAGGCTATGTTCACACGGAGTATTTTGGGGGAGGAATATCTGCCTCAAAATTCCGTTTGGAACTTTGAGGCAGATATTCCTCTCCCTGCACGCCGATTTTCGCGGCGATTTTCGGGCCATTTTTCGCCCGCAGCCATTGAGCGCCGCGGGCATAAAACAGCGCGAAATACGCTTTCTCTGCCTCCCATTGAAGTCAATGGGAGGTCAGAGGCGGAAGCGCCCAAAGATAGGGCATGTCGCTTCTTTTTCCCGCGAGGCAGTTTTACTGCTCGCGGGAAAAAGACGCCGACGCCTCCCATTGAAATCAATAGGAGGCGTTCTCGGGCCGTTTTTGCCTTAGGGTATGTTCACACAAACTCGAAAAAGTCTCAAAATACGGAGCGGTTTTCAAGAGAAAACAGCTCCTGATTTTCAGACGTTTTTTGTGACACACTCGATTTTAGCGGCGTTTTTTACGGCCGTTTTTGGAGTTTTCTTTCAATAGAGTCTATGGACAACGGCTCCAAAAACGTCCAAGAAGTGTCCTGCACTTCTTTTTCACGGCCGTTTTTTACGCATAAAAAATGCCACGAAAAACGCTCCGTCTGAACAGAACGCCGTTTTCCCATTGAAATCAATGGGCAGATGTTTGGAGGCGTTCTGCTTCCGGTTTTTCGGCCGTTTGCGGCCTGAAAAACGGCCGAAAATAGGTTGTGTGAACATACCCTTACAGCATGGACCGGAATGACTTTCAGCAACAGTGGGGGACCTGGCAAATTTAATGAAATGGGATCACAGCATATGATAAAACTCATTGCGGCAGGCGAAAACTCCCATAAATCAAATGACACCTTTAGGGCTTATTCACACGAACGTATAATACGTGCGTGGAAATCACGCGCGTCGCACGGACCTATGTTAATGAATGGGGCCGTTCAGACTGTCAGCGAATTTCACTCAGTGTATGGGCGCTGCGTGAAACTCATGACATGTCCTATATTTGCCCGTGTTTCGCGCTCCACGCACCCATTGAAGTCAAAGGGTGCGTGCAAATCGTGCTCGGCATACGGAAGCACCTCCGGGTGCTGCGCGCTACAGTAGTAAAAACTATGAATGAAAACAGAAAAGCACCACGTGCTTTTCTGTTTGTAAACATAAAAACAGAGTGTCATCATGATGCCGGCTGAGAGAAAATCACTCAGCCGCGCACCATATGCTGATGACACACGGAACTTTTTCACGCACAAAATGCAGCATTTTTTGCGCGCACAAAACGCACACGCTCGTGTGAATACGGCCTTAAACTGAACTCCTATTTTTGTGGCCAACATCCATTAAAAGGGCACAGAAGCTAAATTCTATCTCCTGTCTATTAGCTGCATGTGATCTACTGAATCCTGTAAGCAGCTATCCGAGGCTGGGGGGAGGCGGACTGAAGTACCCTTCAATGGTCGAATGGACAAGAAATCTCAAAAAATCCCTGATCACAACTTTATCTCACATACACTTAGGTCCAGAATTATTTGGACAGTGACACAAGTTTTGGCATTTTAGCTGTTCACCAAAACATATTGAATATACAGTTATATAATCATTATGGGCTTAAAGTGCAGACTCTCAGCTTTAATTAGAGGGTATTCACATCCTAATTTGAGGAAGGGTTTTACAGCTTTTAGTATGTAGCTGCCTCTTTTTCAAGCGACCAAACGTAATTGGACAATTATCTCAAAAGCTATTTAATGGGCTATTCCCTCGTTAATCCATCATCAATTAAGCAGGTAAAAGGTCTGGAGTTGATTCCAGGTGTGGCATTTGGAAGCTGTTGCTTTGAACCCACAACATGGAGGTGAAAGGAGCTCTCAATACAAGTGAAACAAACCATCGTTAGGCTGAAAAAAATGAATAAATCCATCAGAGAGATAGCACAAATGTTAGGAGTGGCCAAATCAACAGTTTGGTTCAGTCTTGAAAAAAAAGAACGCACTGGTGACCTCGTGAACTCCAAAAGGCCTGGACGTCCATGGAAGACAACAGTGGTGAATGATTGCAGAATCCTATCCATGGCGAAGAAAAACCCTTTCACAACATTTACCCAAGTGAAGAACACTCTCCTGGAAGTAGGTGTATCAGTATCTAAGTCTACCATAAAGAGAAGACTTAATGAGAGCAAATACAGAGAGTTCACCACAAGGTGCAAACCATTAATCAGCCTCAAAAATAGAAAGGCCAGAATAGACTTTGCCAAACAACATGTAAAGAAGCCGCCCAGTCACGGAACAGCATTCTTTGGACAGATGGAACCAAGATCAACCTGTACCGGAATGATGGGAGGAAGAAAGTATGGAGAAGGCTTGGAATGGCTCATGATCCAAAGCACACCACGTCCTCTGTAAAATATGGTGGAGGCAGCGTGATGGCATGGGCATGCATGGCTGCCAAAGGCACTGAATAACTAGTGTTTATTGATGTGACTGAAGACAGAAGCAGCTGGATGAATTCTGAAGTATTCAGGGATATACTTCTGCTCAGATTCAACCAAATGCAGCAAGGTTGATTGGACGTCGCTTCACAGTTCAGATGTTCAATGACCCAAAACATACTGCGAAAGCAACCCAGGAGTTTTTAAAGGCAAAGAAGTGGAATATTCTGCAATGGTCAAGTCAATCACCAGACCTCAACCCGATCGAGCATGCATTTCACTTGCTTAAAGAGAACCTTTCACCTCCCCAAACATGTGTTGCTGAGTGCAGCATGTAATAGGCAGGGCTGCACAAACCCTGGGGCATTTTAATTTTTTTTTCTACCTCCCTCCGTTATTTAGATATCGGTGCCGTTCTATTTGGCGCCCGATATTTAAATAACTAACCCCCTGAACAGTCAACAGGGCGAGTAGTGGCAGGAGGCGTGTTACTATGGCTGTGACACTGTCCAATCAGACATGGACAGTGCCACAGCAAGAGGAGAGTGTGCGATTGCAGTCTCTTCATCCGAACAGACAAGGGGGCGTGTCAGTGCTACGGACAGTGACACGCGCCCTTGCCAGTTCATCAGACAAAAGTACAAGATTGATTTCTCACAAGAGCTGGAGAGCTCCTCTCCACAACTCTTACACGGTCCGTAGCACTGACGCGCCCCCTTGTCTGTTCGGATGAAGAGACTGCAATCGCACACACTCCTCTTGCTGTGGCACTGTCCATATCTGATTGGACAGTGTCACAGCCATAGTAACACGCCCCCTGCCAGTACTCGCCCTGTTGACTGTTCAGGGGGTTATTTAAATATCGGGTGCCAAATAGAACGGCACCGATATCTAAATAACGGAGGGAGGTAGAATTTTTTTTTTTTAAATGCCCCAGGGTTTGTGCAGCCCTGCCCCATTACATGCTGCACTCAGCTGCACATGTATGGGGAGGTGAAAGGTTCTCTTTAAAGACAAAACTTAAGGCAGAAAGATCCGCAAACAAGCAACAACTGAGACAACTGCAGTAAAGGCCGGGCAAAGCATCACAAAGGAGGAAACCCAACGTCTGGTGATGTCCATGGGTTCCAGACTTCAGGCAGACATTGCCTGCAAAGGATTCTCTACAAAGTATTTTTAAAAAAAACATTTTAAATATGGTAATTTGTCCAATTACTTTTGAGCCCCTGAAATGAGGAGGCTGTGTAGAAAAATGGTTGCAATTCCTAAATGTTTCACAGGATATTTTTGTTCAACCCCTTGAATTAAACCTGAAAGTCTACACTTCAATTGCATCGCAGTTGTTTCATTTCATATCCAATGTGGTGGCAGCAGAGCCCAAATCATGAAGATTGTGTCACTGTCCAAATAATTCTGGACCCAACTGTATATCTATGTCTGAGAACCTCCAAAAATATTTACATACATATGAGTGATACTATTCATAACCCTTTCCCGCTTTTGGGTGTGACTGTACGTCCAGATACAAAGTGCGAGCGCCCTGTAGATAAAGCGCGCACAGGAGCTGTGCGCGCTTTATCTTCAGCGGCTGTCAGCTGTTATACACAGCTGACATCCCGCTGCAAAGGCTGCGATGGCTGTTGCCGCCGATCGCAGCCATTTCACTCCTCCAATGCGGCTGTCAATTGCGTCCGCCACATTGAAGTGGTTGACAGAGGGAGGGAGCTCCCTCTGTACCCCCCGCGATGATGGTTGCTATGGCAACCAGTTAGCTGTTGCTAGGCTTCCTTGTTGCCCAGGTACGGAAGCCCGAGGCAGGACCCAATAGGCTGTCAGTTGAAGAATGACAGTTACAATACACTGCACTACATAAGTAGTGCAGTGTATTGTACCGGGGATCAGAAGACCAGATCTTCAAGTCCCCAGGTCAGTGTAAAAGAAAAAGGGAAAAAAGTAAAAAAAAAAAATGTGAAAGAAAAATAAATAACGCCTCATTCACACGACAGGGTCCGAGTGTCGGCCGATAAAATCGGCCGTTTTGCCCGGCTGGTTTGCATCCGTTACGGGCCGTTTTTATCAGCCGATTTTGACCTGTTTTGCATCCGTTTTTTTCCCTGTCCGTTTTAAAATCGGATACATTTCATTTACATTTGTTGCCACACACAGCCCTCTGTAGATAATGCCACACAGCACCCTGTAGGTAATGCCACCCAGCCCCCTGTTGGTAATGCCACCCAGCCCCCTGCAGGTAATGCCACCCAGCCCCCTGCAGGTAATGCCACCCTGCCCCCTGCAGGTAATGCCACCCTGCCCCCTGCAGGTAATGCCACCCTGCCCCCTGCAGGTAATGCCACCCTGCCCCCTGCAGGTAATGCCACCCAGCTCCCTGTAGGTAATGCCACCCAGCTCCCTGTAGGTAATGCCACCCAGCTCCCTGTAGGTAATGCCACCCAGCTCCCTGTAGGTAATGCCACCAAGTCCCCTGTAGGTAATGCCACACAGCCCGCTGTAGGTAATACCACACAGCCCCCTGTATGTAATGCCACACAGCCCCCCCCCCCTTCCACACCCCCCCCCCTTCCAGGAGAAGTCACTGACTTCAATGTCCATTTATGGACTGTGTAGTCACTTACTTCTCCTGTAGCGGAATCCCCGGCCAAGGTGTCGGGGATTCCGCTTCAGAAGTGAGTGACGTCGCTGTGTCCATATATGGACAGCGTAGTCACTCACTTCTCCTGTAGCGGAATCCCCGGTCAAGGTGTCGGGGATTCCGCTTCAGAAGTGAGTGACGTCGCTGTGTCCATATATGGACAGCGTAGTCACTCACTTCTCCTGTAGCGGAATCCCCAATCCCCGGCCGGGGATTGGACATTCTGACTTCTACAGGGAGCGTAAAAAAGACCCTCCTCCTCCTCACATGCACTCTGCACTGTGAGGAGGAGGAGGAGGAGAGTGACGGAATACACGGCCATCACTCAGGACACATTCCGGTGATGGCCGTGTATTACCCGGCCCCATAGACTTCTATGGGAGCTGGGCAAACGGCTGAAAATAGGGCATGTCCCGTTTTTTGACGGCCAGGTTTCCCGGGCCGTCAAAAAATCGCTTGTGTGAATAGCCCCATTAGGGGTCTATTGTTCCTAATGCAGCCGGGTGACGGCCGATTTATGAACGGCCGTCACCCGGCCGGGAAACCCTGTCGTGTGAATAAGGGCTTAAAGGGAACCTGTCACCAGCATTTTAGCTATAAAGCTAGCAATACCTGGTGAAAGTGGGTGAAAAATCATTGTCATCTAAGCTATAAATATGTTCTAAGGAAGCTCTGTAGCTTTAGTATTCCGTTTTTCAGTGGTCCCACGCCGTATGCAAATGAGCAGAAGAGAGTCAAATCTTCATCTGAAAAGAGTCAGATTTTCATTCCTCCAGCATCTCAGAGTGGACTCCACCTCCTTCTTTTTGATTGACAGCTCCTTAGCCAATCAGGGCCGGACAGGTGACGGCGGTGGGCGGGGTTAAGAAGCTGAGTCCCAGAGGGAAAACTAATTACCATAAAAGGCGGGAAGAGTTTAAACGACTACATTTACTGACAGAGGAGGACTTCAGGAAAGAAGAGAACAGGAACGAACTCTGGACAGCTGCGGCCATTGAGGGGTCAGGCGAGTTTAACAGGTAAGATGTTGATGACAGGATCCCTTTAATGTTTTAACTAATAAAAACAATAAATCGCCCTGTTTCCCTGATCAACTCCTTTATTATTAGAAAAAAAATGAAAACATAAAAAAAAACTATACATAATAGGTATTGCCGCGTTCGGAATGGCCTGATCTATAAAAATATGTCACATTATTTTTACCGCACGGTGAACACCGTAAAAATTTTTAATAAAAAACAAATGACAGCATTTTATTTTATGGTCATCTTGTCTTAAAATTTTTTTTAATGAAAAGTGATCAAAAAGTTGCAGGTAATGCAAAATGGTACCAATAGAAACTACAGTTAGTCATGCATAAAACAAGTCCTCCCGCAGTGATATCAACTAAAAAATAAAAAAGTTATGGCTGTCAGAAAATGGCGACACTAAAACATGATTATTTTTTTTTAGAAAAGAGTATTTTTATTGTGGGATCGTAGTGAAACGTAAAAAAACTATATAAATTTGGTGTCGCTGTAATCGTATCGACCCGCAGAATAAAGTTAACATGTGGTTTATACTGCACGGTGAACACTGTAAAAAGAAAACAAAAAAAAAAAAACGTGCTAGAATTGCTGTTTTTTGGTTTCCTCATCTCCCAAAATATGGAATAAATAGTGCGAAAAAAAATATAAAAAAAAAATCGCATGTACACCAAAATGGAACCAATAAAAATTACAGCTCGTTCTACAAAAACGCGCCCTCACAGAGCTCAGTCAACGGAAAAATAACACGTTCTAACTCTCAAAACGCAATGATGCTAAATGACGGCCCAGACTAATATTTTATGTCCAGTAGAATTTCACTAAATACCCTACATAGTCATTTGCTGGACCCCACAGGTGGGCCCTGTAGATGCAGCGGAGATGAGGAAACTTTAGGGCCTTGTGCTGCTTATGGGGCTAGTGAAGAAGTCAAAGATTAAGCAATACTGGAGCGCAGATATTTTGTATAATACCCAATAAACCCGGCCTGTGCATAAAGGATTGGTTCAAAGCGTACCGCACCAATCCATGGATTATTCATTCACCCCATTATTACATCATCCTATTATGTATGACCTGTTGCACTCCGCCCAGCTTACATATACCCTGATGTACTCCGCCCAGCTTACATATACCCTGATGTACTCCGCCCAGCTTACATATACCCTGATGTACTCCGCCCAGCTTACATATACCCTGATGTACTCCGCCCAGCTTACATATACCCTGATGTACTCCGCCCAGCTTACATATACCCTGATGTACTCCGCCCAGCTTACATATACCCTGATGTACTCCTCACAGTTTACATATACCCTGATGTACTCCGCCCAGCTTACATATACCCTGATGTACTCCGCCCAGCTTACATATACCCTGATGTACTCCGCCCAGCTTACATATACCCGGATGTACTCCGCCCAGCTCACATATACCCGGATGTACTCCGCCCAGCTCACATATACCCGGATGTACTCCGCCCAGCTTACATATACCCTGATGTACTCCGCAGTTTACATATACCCTGATGTACTCCGCACAGTTTACATATACCCTGATGTACTCCGCAGTTTACATATACCCTGATGTACTCCGCACAGTTTACATATACCCTGATGTACTCCGCACAGCTTACATATACCCTGATGTACTCCGCACAGTTTACATATACCCTGATGTACTACGCACAGTTTACATATGCCCTGATGTACTACGCACAGTTTACATATACCCTGATGTACTCCGCATAGTTTACATATGCCCTGATGTACTCCGCACAGTTTACATATACCCTGATGTACTCCGCACACCTTACATATTCCCTGATGTACTCCGCACAGCTAACATATACCCTGATGTACTCCGCACAGTTTACATATACCCTGATGTACTCTGCACAGATTACATATACCCTGATGTACTCCTCACAGCTTACATATACCCTGATGTACTCCGCACAGTTTACATATACCCTGATGTACTCCGCACAGTTTACATATACCCTGATGTACTCCCCACAGTTTACATATACCCTGATGTACTCCGCACAGTTTACATATACCCTGATGTACTCCGCACAGCTTACATATACCCTGATGTACTCCGCCCAGCTTACATATACCCTGATGTACTCCGCACAGCTTACATATACCCTGATGTACTCCGCACAGCTTACATATACCCTGATGTACTCCGCACAGCTTACATATACCCTGATGTACTATGCACAGATTACATATATCCTGATGTACTCCGCCCAGCTTACATATGCCCCCACATTATAAGCTGAAATCCCAGTAAAAAAAACAAGTAAAATCTGTGCTTCAAAAGCCAAATGGTGGTCCAACTGAGCCTGAGGGTATGTGCACACACACTAATTACGTCCGTAATTGACGGACGTATTTCGGCCGCAAGTACCGGACCGAACACAGTGCAGGGAGCCGGGCTCCTAGCATCATACTTATGTACGATGCTAGGAGTCCCTGCCTCTCCGTGGATCTACTGTCCCGTACTGAAAACATGATTACAGTACGGGACAGTTGTCCTGCAGCGAGGCAGGGACACCTAGCATCGTACATAACTAACTGTACTGGTACCTAAGGGGCTTTGCAAACGCGACATGGTGCCGAGAAACCAATCCAGCATAATGTGCCCGCCAAATGGTGCTCCTTCCCTTCAGAGCCCTGATGTGTATTCATACAGTGGTTTATTACTACATATGGGGTATTTCCGTACTCTGGAGAAGTTGCTTTGAAAAATGTTACGGTGAGTTTTCTCCTTTATTTGATGAAAAAATGAAACATTTTGACCTAAAGCTACATCTTAGTGGAAAAAAATGAAATTTTTCATTTTCACTGCCCAATACCAATGAAATCTATGAAATACTTGTGTGGTCAAAATAATTACTACACCCCGAGATGAATTCCTTTAGGGGTGTAGTTTCCCAAATGGAGTCACTTTTGGGGGGTTTCCTTTGTTTTTGCACCACAAGACCTCTTCTAACCTGACATGGTGCCTGAAATATAATTTAAGAAAAGGAAGGCCGAAAAATCCACTACGTGCTCCTTTGCTTCTGGGGCCTTTGTTTCAGTCCAGTAGCGCACTAGGGCCACATGTGGGATTTTTCTAAAAACTGCAGAATCAGGGCAATAATTATTCAGTTGTGTTTCTCTGGTAAACACCTTCAGTATTACAGGAAAAGTGGATTAAAATGGAATTTCTGCAAAAAAAAAAAAAATTTGCAAATTTCCCTTCCACATTGCTTTAATTCCTGTGAAACCCATAAAGGGTTAAGAAACTTTCTAAATGCTGTTTTGAATACGTTAAGGGGTGCAGTTTTTAAAATGGGGTGATTTGTGGGGATTCCTAATATATAAGGCCCTCAAAGCTACTTCAGAACTAAACTGGTACCTGTAAAAATAGCCTTTTTAAATTTTCTTGGTGTTTTTCACAAAAAAATATTGAATTTAGCGACCAAATGTTTTCACTAACAAAGTACAATATGTCACGAGAAAACAATCTCAGAATCGCTTGGATAGGTAAAAGTATTCCAGAGTTATTACCACATAAAATGACACGTCAGATATAAAAAATGAGGCTGTGTCATATGGACCAAAAGTGGCTGCGTCCTTAAGGGGTTAATGTTAACTTTTTAAGCAGTTCTCCCTTAAAAGGGTTGTCTGGTTTCAGCACATGAACGTTATGTTTTGTATAATGAAAAGTTATATAAATGTTATAATATACTTTCTGTATAAACTCTCCACGCTTTTCAAGATCTCTGCTTGCTCTTAATCAGTAGGAACATTCATTGTTTACTTCCAGTGTATAAAATTCTGTCCACGGTCATGTGATGGACACACAGGTGCTGGGATCATTAGAAGACACCGCTCTGACACATTGTACTGTAACGAGCCGTGCACCTGGGTCTCCATCACATGACCATGGGCAGAATTTTATCCACGAGAAGTAAACCAGCAGAGATCTTGCAATCTGTGAGGAATTAATATAAGAAGTATATTGGAAATTTACATATAAAAAAACCACATTACATTTTCAGAAATTGGACAACTCCTTTAAGGATC